>NW_026948166.1:0-52500 GCF_963921235.1 Mobula hypostoma | reverse complement strand
TAGTAATGAGAGGGTGTTAACTGTTGTCTGATGATAGTATTGGAAAAGGTTTATTATATTCATGAACTGATACAGTGAAAAGCTCGCCTTCCAAACTGTTCACTCAGGTCAGATCATTGCACAGTGTATTGAGGTAGAACAAGGTAAAACAATAACAGAATGCAGAATAAAGTGTCACAGTTACAGAGAGAGTGCAGTGCAGGTAGACAATGAAGTGCAAGATCATAACGAGGTAGACTATGAAGTCAAGAGTCCATCTTATCATAAAAAGGGACCTTTTAATAGCAGATCAATGGGAGAGGGGGAGAAGAGAGAATGTCCGGGGTGGGTGGGGTTTTTGATTATTCTGGCTGCTTCACTGAGCAGTGAGAAGTGTAGACAGAGTCCATGGAGGGGAGGCTGGTTTCTGTGACGTGCTGAGCTGTGTCCACAACTCTCTGCGGTCTCCTGTGGTCACAGGCAGAGCAGTTGTCTTATCAAGCTGTCATGCATCCAGATGGGATGCTTTCTAAAGTGCATTTGTAAAATTTGGTGAGGGTCAACAGAGACATGCCAAATTTCTTCAGCCTCCTGAGGAAGCAGAGGCACTGGTGAGTTGTAGGCAACATGATTGAATCAGTACAGGACATTGGTGATATTCACACTTACAGTAGGAGCTAAACGTTCTCTTCCCCTCTCGAGCTCAGCACCATTGATATAGACAGGAGCACGTGCACTGCCTGCCTTTCTGAATGAGCCAGAGGTTGGCAGAGGTTGAGGAAGGGAGGCACTGTATGAGGGCATTGGAAACTACAAAGGAAATTTGGAGGATTCATAAGATAAGAATGTGGCAAAAGAGGAGTTTTAAAACTGGAGGCTCAACAGAATTAGATGATGATGCACAGAAATCCCCTGACAGAGAAGGATTGCGAGACATCCGTCAGTGTACAGATCTCCCCCTGAGAGAGATACTGAGAGACACCGGTCAGTGTGCAGATATCCCCTGAGAGAAAGGGACTGAGCAACACTGGTCAGTGTACAGATCTCCCCCTGAAAGAGAGGGACTGAGAGACACCGGTCAGTGTACAGACCTCCCCCCTGAGAGAGAGGGACTGAGAGACACCGGTCAGTGTACAGATCTCCCCCTGAAAGAGAGGGACTGAGAGACACCGGTCAGTGTACAGACCTCCCCCCTGAGAGAGAGGGACTGAGAGACACCGGTCAGTGTACAGATCTCCCTCTGAGAGAGAGGGACTGAGAGACACCAGTCAGAGTAGAGATCTCCCCCTGAGAGAGAGGGACTGAGAGACACCAGTCAGTGTACAGATCTCCCCCTGAGAGAGAGGGACTGAGAGACACTGGTCAGTGTACAGATCTTCCCCTGAGAGACACCGGTCAGTGTACAGAACTCCCCCTGAGAGAGGGGGACTGAGAGACACCGGTCAGTGTACAGATCCCCCCCTGAGAGAGAGGGACTGAGAGACACCGGTCAGTGTACAGACCTCCCCCCTGAGAGAGAGGGACTGAGAGACACCGGTCAGTGTACAGATCTCCCTCTGAGAGAGAGGGACTGAGAGACACCAGTCAGAGTAGAGATCTCCCCCTGAGAGAGAGGGACTGAGAGGCATCAGTCAGTGTAGAGATCTCCCCATGAGAGAGAGGGACTGAGAGACACCAGTCAGTGTACAGATCTCCCCCTGAGAGAGAGGGACTGAGAGACACCGGTCAGTGTACAGATCTCCCCCCTGAGAGAGAGGGACTGAGAGACACTGACCTGTGTACAGATCTCCCCCTGAGAGAGAGGGACTGAGAGACACCAGTCAGTGTACAGATCTCCCCCTGAGAGAGAGGGACTGAGAGACACTGGTCAGTGTACAGATTCCACTCTGAGAGAGAGGGACTGAGAGACACCGGTCAGTGTATGGAATTCGTTTGAGAGGGGGGGGACTGAGAGACACCAGTCAGTGTACAGATTCCACTCTGAGAGATGGGGACTGAGAGACACAGGATAGTGTACAGTCCTCACTCTGAGAGACACCGGATCTCCCTCTGAGAGAGAGGGACTGAGAGACACCGGTCAGTGTACAGATCTCCCCCCTGAGAGAGAGGGACTGAGAGACACTGACCTGTGTACAGATCTCCCCCTGAGAGAGAGGGACTGAGAGACACCGGTCAGTGTACAGATCCCCCCCTGAGAGAGAGGGACTGAGAGACACCAGTCAGTGTACAGAACTCCCCCTGAGAGAGAGGGACAGAGAGACACCGGTCAGTGTACAGATTCCACTCTGAGAGAGAGGGACTGAGAGACACCGGTCAGTGTACAGATCCCCCCCCCTGAGAGAGAGGGACTGAGAGACACCGGTCAGTGTACAGATCTTCCCCTGAGAGACACCGGTCAGTGTACAGAACTCCCCTTGAGAGAGGGGGACTGAGAGACACCGGTCAGTGTACAGACCTCCCCCCTGAGAGAGAGGGACTGAGAGACACCGGTCAGTGTACAGATCTCCCTCTGAGAGAGAGGGACTGAGAGACACCGGTCAGTGTACAGATCTCCCCCTGAGAGAGAGGGACTGAGAGACACCGGTCAGTGTACAGATCCCCCCCCTGAGAGAGAGGGACTGAGAGACACCGGTCAGTGTACAGATCCCCCCCCTGAGAGAGAGGGACTGAGAGACACTGGTCAGTGTACAGAACTCCCCTTGAGAGAGGGGGACTGAGAGACACCGGTCAGTGTACAGACCTCCCCCCTGAGAGAGAGGGACTGAGAGACACCGGTCAGTGTACAGATCTCCCTCTGAGAGAGAGGGACTGAGAGACACCGGTCAGTGTACAGGTCTCCCCCTGAGAGAGAGGGACTGAGAGACATCAGTCAGTGTACAGATCTCCCTCTGAGAGAGAGGGACTGAGAGACACCGGTCAGTGTACAGATCTCCCTATGAGAGAGAGGGACTGAGAGACACCGGTCAGTGTACAGATCTCCCCCTGAGAGAGAGGGACTGAGAGACACCGGTCAGTGTACAGATCTCCTCCTGAGAGAGAGGGACTGAGAGACACCAGTCAGTGTACAGATCTCCCTCTGAGACACACTGATTAGTGTACAGATCTTCCCCTGAGAGTGAAGGTCTGAGAGACACTGGACACTGTACAGAATTTGCTTTAGTGGGAGGGACTGAGAGACACCAGTCAGTGTACAGATTCCACATTGAGAGATGGGGACTGAGAGACACCGGATAGTGTACAGTCCTCACTCTGAGAGACACCGGTCAGTGTACAGATCCCCCTGAGAGAGAGGGACTGAGAGACACCAGTCCGTGTACAGATCCCCCTGAGAGAGAGGGACTGAGAGACACTAGTCAGTGTACAGATCCCCCTGAGAGAGAGGGACTGAGAGACACCAGTTCGTGTACAGATCCCCCTGAGAGAGAGGGACTGAGAGACACTAGTCAGTGTACAGATCCCCCTGAGAGAGAGGGACTGAGAGACACCAGTCAGTGTACAGATCTCGCCCTGAGAGAGAGGGAGGCACTGAGAGACTCTGGTCAGTGTACAGAACTCCCCCTGAAAGAGAGGGACTGAAACACCGGTCAGGGTTCAGATTCCACGGTGAGAGAGGGACTGAGAGACACCGGTCAGTGTACAGATCTCCCCCTGAGAGAGAGAAACACCAGTCAGAGTACAGATTCCAATCTGAAAGAGAGGGACTGAGAGACAAAGGTCAGTGTACAGCTTTCCCCTTGAGAGAAGGGACTGGGATACATCGGACAGTGTACGGATCTCACTCTGAGAGTGGGGAAACTGAGAAACACAGGTCAGTGTACAGATCTCCTCTGAGAGAGAGGGACTGGAGACACCAGTCAGTGTACAGATTCCACTCTCAGAGAGAAGGGTGAAAGACACCGGTCAGTGTACAGATCCCCCTGAGAGAGAGGGTCTGAGAGACACCGGTCAGTGTACAGATCCCCCTGAGAGAGAGGGTCTGAGAGACACTGGTCAGTGTACAGATCCCCCTGAGAGAGAGGGTCTGAGAGACACTGGTCAGTGTACAGAATTCGTTTGAGAGAGAGGGACTGAGAGACACCAGTCAGTGTATAGTCCTCACTCTGAGAGACACCGGTCAGTGTACAGATCCCCCTGAGAGAGAGGGACTGAGAGACACCAGTCAGTGTACAGATCTCGCCCTGAGACAGAGGGACTGAGAGACACCGGTCAGGGTTCAGATTCCACTGTGAGAGAGGGACTGAGAGACACCGGTCAGTGTACAGATCTCCCCCTGAGAGAGAGAAACACCGGTCAGAGTACAGATTCCAATCTGAAAGAGAGGGACTGAGAGACAAAGGTCAGTGTACAGCTTTCCCCTTGAGAGAAGGGACTGGGATACATCGGACAGTGTACGGATCTCACTCTGAGAGTGGGGGAACTGAGAAACACAGGTCAGTGTACAGATCTCACTCTGAGAGTGGGGGAACTGAGAAACACAGGTCAGTGTACAGATCTCACTCTGAGAGTGGGGGAACTGAGAAACACAGGTCAGTGTACAGATCTCCTCTGAGAGAGAGGGACTGGAGACACCGGTCAGTGTACAGATTCCACTCTCAGAGAGAAGGGTGAAAGACACCGGTCAGTGTACAGATCCCCCTGAGAGAGAAGGTCTGAGAGACACCGGTCAGTGTACAGATCCCCCTGAGAGAGAGGGACTGAGAGACACTGGTCAGTGTACAGATCTCCCCCTGAGAGAGAGGGACTGAGAGACACCAGTCAGTGTAGAGATCTCCCCCTGAGAGAGAAGGACTGAGAGACACCGGTCAGTGTACAGATTCCACTCTCAGAGAGAAGGGTGAAAGACACCGGTCAGTGTACAGATCCCCCTGAGAGAGAAGGTCTGAGAGACACCGGTCAGTGTACAGATCCCCCTGAGAGAGAGGGTCTGAGAGACACTGGTCAGTGTACTGATCCCCCTGAGAGAGAGGGTCTGAGAGACACTGGTCAGTGTACAGAATTCGTTTGAGAGGGAGGGACTGAGAGACACCGGTCAGTGTATAGTCCTCACTCTGAGAGACACCGGTCAGTGTACAGATCTCGCCCTGAGACAGAGGGAAAGAGACACCGGTCAGTGTACAGACATCCCCCTGAGAGAGAGGGACTGAGCAACACTGGTCAGTGTACTGATCCCACTCTGAGAGATGGAGACTGAGAGACAACAGTCAGTGCACAGATCTCTCAATGCAAGAGAGGGTCTAAGTGGCACCAGTCAATGTACAAATATCCCCCTGAGGGAGAGGGCCTGAGCGAAACTGATCAGTGTACAGATCCCCCTGAGAGAGAGGGACTGAGAGACACCGGTCAGTGTGCAGATATCCCCTGAGAGAGTCTGAGAGACACCGGTCAGTGTATGGAATTCGTTTGAGAGGGAGGGACTGAGAGACACCAGTTGGTGTACAGATTCCACTCTGAGAGATGGGGACTGAGAGACACAGGATAGTGTACAGTCCTCACTCTGAGAGACACCGGTCAGTGTACAGATCTCCCTCTGAGAGAGAGGGACTGAGAGACACCGGTCAGTGTACAGATCTCCCCCCTGAGAGAGAGGGACTGAGAGACACTGACCTGTGTACAGATCTCCCCCTGAGAGAGAGGGACTGAGAGACACCGGTCAGTGTACAGATCCCCCCCTGAGAGAGAGGGACTGAGAGACACCAGTCAGTGTACAGAACTCCCCCTGAGAGAGAGGGACTGAGAGACACCGGTCAGTGTACAGATTCCACTCTGAGAGAGAGGGACTGAGAGACACCGGTCAGTGTACAGATCCCCCCCCCCCCCGAGAGAGAGGGACTGAGAGACACTGGTCAGTGTACGGGTCTCCCCCTGAGTGAGAGAGAGAGTGACTGAGAGGCTCTGGTCACTGTACAGATCTCCCCCTGAGAGAGAGGGACTGAGAGATCTCAGTCTGAGTGAGAGGGACTGAGAGACACTTGTCAGACCCTGAAGGATAGACAATCCCTCCACTTTGGCGTTGTGGAGTTTTATACCTCATGCAAGTGCTCTTGTCTTGGGTGTATGCAGTGTTGGTGTGTAATGGGGAGAAATTTCCTTCTCATTATGTCAGCTGTGCTGAGCTCCTTGTAAGATATCTCACTGTCAGCAGATATAGAACCCTGCTGGATGCAGATATCCATCTGTTCCCCTTCACTGCATCCCCTGACAAGCCAATCTCCACCACTGCTCCCTGGGTCACTCCACAGCTGAATGTCGAATGAGGACCCACAGTGATTCATTGTCACCCTGCCACTTATTTATAAACTGTGCACAGCAGTGTATCAGTGAATAGAGCTGCTGGCTGCCAGCTCCAGGGACTGGGTTCGATCCTGACATCCGGAGGCTGTGTGTGTGTGTGTGTGTGTGTGTGTGTCTAGTCTGAATGTTCTCCGTGATCCAGCTCTGAATTGCCCCCTCGGTGTGGGTGAATGAGAGGTAGAATCTGGGAGTGTCACTGGGGAAGCAATCTGTCTTGGGGGGAGGAATGGGTTTGCAGTGAAATTAATAATGGTGTGCAGTTGCTCTGTGGGCTAGCATTGTTTCAACTGGCCAATTGCCTTAGCTGAATCAGAATTAGAATCAGGTTTATTCTCACTGACATATATGTTTTAAAAATTTGTTGTTTTACAGCAGCAGTGTAGTGCAAAGACATAAAATTACTATTAATTGCAAAAATCAATTTTGCAAGAAAGAAGGAATGGTGAGTTTGTGTTCATGGGTTCAGGCATCTGATTGTGAAAGGGAAGAAGCTGTTCCTGAATCATTGAGCGCAGGTCTTCAGGCTCCCATATTTGCCTGGGTGCCATGGTAATGGAGTGGCTAGTACATCGCCTTACAGCACCAGCGATTACCAACCTGGGTTCAATTCCCACCGCTGTCTGTAAGGAGTCTGTACGTTCTCCCCGTGACCGCGTGGATTTCCTCCGGGTGCTCTGGTTTCCTCCCACATTCCAAAGACATATGAGTTAGTAATAGTAAGTTGTGGGCTTGCTATGGAGACACTTGTGGGCTGCCCCCAGCTCATCGTCAGACTGCGTTGGTCATTAACGCCAACATTTCAGTGGATATTCCAATGTTTTGATCTACTTTATCTCCTCCCCAAAGGGAGTAATGAGCAAAGGACACGTCCTGGGTGGTGAGAGTCCTTCGTGCCAGGTGCTACCTTTCTGAGGCAGCATCCATCACTGAGGACTCTCACGATCCAGACATGCCCTCTTCTCATTACTACCATCAGGGAGGAGGTACAGGAGGCTGAAGACCCACACTCAGTGATTCAGGAACAATTTCTTCCCCTCTGCCATCAGATTTCTGGACGGTTCATGAACACGGCTTCACTATTCCTCTTTTGCACTGTTATTTATTTTTGTAATTTGTGGTACTTTCATTTCTTTGCTCTGTGCTGCTGCCGCAGAACAATAAATTTCACGTCATATGTCAGTGATAATAAACCTGATTCCTATTATGACTAAATAATTGTTCCTGTGATGGAGAGCAGAAATTCCTCCCTGTCCGAGGGAAAGGAGGAATTGTGTGGGGCTGAGGAGGGAGAGAGGTGGGGAGGTGAAGGGAGGGAGTTCCAGAGCACAGGGACCCAGGCAGCTGATGGAGGACAAGAAACTCAGTGTCAGATTCAATCTCTCTGTGCCTCCTGTTCCAGTCTCTCCCACACCCTGAACCCCTGCCCGTGACGCATCTGCTGCTGGCCCTCACACTCCCCACCCCAGACCAGATTAGGGAGTGCCGCATTGTGGGCGGGTCAGTGAGGAGGCAGTGCCACCCTAAGGGAGGGGCGGTGAGGAGGCAGTGCCACCCTAAGGGAGGGGTGGTGAGGAGGGAGCGTCACGCTGTGGGAGCGGCGGTGAGGAGGGAGCGTCACGCTGAGGGAGGGGTGGTGAGGAGGGAGCGTCACGCTGTGGGAGGGGCGGTGAGGAGGGAGCGTCACGCTGTGGGAGCGGCGGTGAGGAGGGAGCGTCACGCTGAGGGAGGGGTGGTGAGGAGGGAGCGTCACGCTGTGGGAGGGGCGGTGAGGAGGGAGTGTCACACTGTGGGAGGGGCGGTGAGGAGGGAGTGTCACACTGAGGGAGGGGCGGTGAGGAGGGAGTGTCACGCTGGGGGAGGGGCGGTGAGGAGGGAGTGTCACGCTGAGGGAGGGGCGGTGAGCAGGGAGTATCACACTGTGGGAGGGGCAGTGAGGAGGGAGTGTCACGCTGAGGGAGGGGCGGTGAGGAGGGAGTGTCACGCTGAGGGAGGGGCGGTGAGGAGGGAGCGTCACGCTGTGGGAGGGGCGGTGAGCAGGGAGTATCACACTGTGGGAGGGGCAGTGAGGAGGGAGTGTCACGCTGTGGGAGGGGCGGTGAGGAGGGAGTATCACACTGTGGGAGGGGCGGTGAGGAGGGAGTATCACGCTGTGGGAGGGGCGGTGAGGAGGGAGCGTAACGCTGAGGGAGGGGCGGTGAGGAGGGAGTGTCACGCTGTGTGAGGGGCGGTGAGGAGGGAGCGTCACGCACAGGGAGGGGCGGTGAGGAGGGAGCGTCACGCTGTGGGAGGGGCGATGAGGAGGGAGTGTCACGCTGTGGGAGGGGCGATAAGGAGGGAGTGTCACACTGTGGGAGGGGCGGTGAGGAGGGAGTGTCACGCTGAGGGGGGGCGGTGAGGAGGGAGTGTCACGCTGTGTGAGGGGCGGTGAGGAGGGAGTATCACACTGTGGGAGGGGCGGTGAGGAGGGAGTGTCACGCTGTGTGAGGGGCGGTGAGGAGGGAGCGTCACGCTGTGGGAGGGGCGGTGACGAGGGAGGGTCACACTGTGGGAGGGGCAGTGACGAGGGAGCGTCACGCTGTGGGAGGGGCGATAAGGAGGGAGTGTCACGCTGTGTGAGGGGTGGTGAGGAGGGAGTGTCACGCTGAGGGAGGGGTGGTGAGGAGGGAGTATCTCACCGTGGGAGTGGCAGTGAGGAGGGAGTATCACACTGTGGGAGGGGCGGTGATGAGGGAGTGTCGCGCTGTGTGAGGGGTGGTGAGGAGGGAGTGTCACGCTGTGGGGGGGCGGTGAGGAGGGAGCATCACGCTGAGGGAGGGGCGGTGAGGATGGAGTATCACACTGTGGGAGGGGCGGTGAGGAGGGAGCATCACGCTGTGGGAGGGGCGGTGAGGAGGGAGTGTCGAGCTGTGGGAGGGGCGGTGAGAAGGGAGCGTCACGCTGAGGGAGGGGCGGTGAGGAGGGAGTATCACGCTGAGGGAGGGGCGGTGAGGAGGGAGCGTCACGCTGTGGGAAGGGCGGTGAGGAGGCAGTGCCACCCTAAGGGAGGGGTGGTGAGGAGGGAGTGTCACGCTCTGGGAGGGGCGGTGAGGAGGGAGCGTAACGCTGAGGGAGGGGCAGTGAGGAGGGAGTGTCGTGCTGTGTGAGGTGCGGTGAGGAGGGAGCGTCACGCTGAGGGAGGGGCGGTGAGGAGGGAGCGTCACGCTGTGGGAGGGGCGATGAGGAGGGAGTGTCACGCTGTGGGAGGGGCGATAAGGAGGGAGTGTCACACTGTGGGAGGGGCGGTGAGGAGGGAGCGTCACGCTGAGGGGGGGCGGTGAGGAGTGAGTGTCACACTGTGGGAGGGGCGGTGAGGAGGGAGTGTCACGCTGTGTGAGGGGCGGTGAGGAGGGAGTGTCACACTGTGTGAGGGGCGGTGAGGAGGGAGTGTCACGCTGTGGGAGGGGCGGTGAGGAGGGAGCGTCACACTGTGGGAGGGGCGGTGAGGAGGGAGTGTCACGCTGTGGGAGGGGCGATAAGGAGGGAGTGTCACGCTGTGGGAGGGGCGGTGAGGAGGGAGTGTCACGCTGTGTGAGGGGCGGTGAGGAGGGAGCGTCACGCTGAGGGAGGGGTGGTGAGGACGGAGTATCTCACCGTGGGAGTGGCAGTGAGGAGGGAGTATCACACTGTGGGAGGGGCGGTGAGGAGGGAGTGTCACGCTGTGTGAGGGGCGGTGAGGAGGGAGCGTCACGCTGAGGGAGGGGTGGTGAGGACGGAGTATCTCACCGTGGGAGTGGCAGTGAGGAGGGAGTATCACACTGTGGGAGGGGCGGTGATGAGGGAGTGTCGCGCTGTGTGAGGGGTGGTGAGGAGGGAGTGTCACGCTGTGGGAGGGGCGGTGAGGAGGGAGCATCACGCTGAGGGAGGGGCGGTGAGGAGGGAGCGTCACGCTGTGTGAGGGGCGGTGAGGAGGGAGCGTCACGCTGTGGGAGGGGCGGTGAGGAGGGAGTGTCACGCTGTGGGAGGGGCGGTGAGGAGGGAGCGTCACGCTGAGGGAGGGGCGGTGAGGATGGAGCGTCACCCTATGTGAGGGGCGGTGAGGAGGGAGCATCACGCTGTGGGAGGGGTGGTGAGGAGGGAGTGTCACGCTGACGGAGGGGCGGTGAGGAGGGAGCGTCACGCTGTGTGAGGGGCGGTGAGGAGGGAGCGTCGTGCTGTGGGAGGGGCGGTGAGGAGGGAGCGTCACGCTGAGGGAGGGGCGGTGAGGAGGAAGTGTCACGCTGTGGGAGGGGTGATGCGGCTGTCCTCTTCTACTACACCTCTCTTCCCCTCCCTTACTCTGCCCCTCCTTCCCTTCCTTTCCCTCTCATTCCCTCTATCTCTCTCTCTCTCCCTCCCTTCCTCCCAGCCTCTCCTTCCCTCTCCATCTCTCTCCCTCCATCCCTCCCTCCCTCCCTCCCTTTCCCGTTAATAACACAACAATAATCCCCTACAGCCATTGAGTAATTCATACAGCTGACATCTGCTTATTTCTGTATTTCTTTCTTCCTCGAACCCTCGAGAGAGAGTTAGGTATTTTGAAAGTCTAATTCGAGCCTCTGGTTGTGCTGAGGTGAAATTAGCACCGTTTATATGAGAATTAATATCTTCGAATCCTGCCCTAATTCTCCCTGTTCCTGTGGCCTGGAATTAAAATCATCCTGATGTCAAACTCCTGGAGTTCAAAAATTCTTCGAGATGAGGGGAGTCGGCCTTTCCCTCTCATCCAACCCTCAGTCTCTCCTCTCCTTTCCTTTCTCCCCTTCCCCTGTCCGTACTCACCCTCTCCCCCAGTCCTCTCACTCTCTCCCTCATCCTCCCTCCCTACTCATCCACTCTCCATCCTCTCCAGCCCTCCTTCCTCTCTCTCACTTCCACCTCTCCATTATCCTCTCCCTCCATTCCTCCCTCCCCCTTCCCCTCCCTTCCAACCCTTGTAAAAGGGGTCCACAGATAAACACCCCCCTCCTTGGTTCCTCCTTCCCTCCCCCCCATCCACAACTCTCTCTTCTCCAGTTCTCTTCCCCTAACCTTCCCTCCCTCCTCTACATCTCCCCTCCACTCCTTCCTCCTCTCTCCCAGCTTTCTAGCTCTTCTCTTAGTCCCTCCACCCTCCCCTTCAACCTTCCCTCCTCTTCCTCATTCCCTCCCTACCACCTGCTGTCCCTCGTCCTCTCTCTCTTCTTCCTCTCTCCCTCTCCTTCCTCCTCTTCCTCCCTGCTTCCCCACTAGCTACTCTCCCTTCTCCTCTCTCTTTCTTCGCCCATTATCCTTCTCCTTCCCTTCTGTCCTGTTGTCTCAGGCTACAGTCATACCAGCTGAGATGGGACGTTGGCAGATGGAGCTTAATCCTTTCAAGTGTGTGCTGACGCAGTTTTGGGGTCAGAGCTGTCCCGCACTGTATTGCTGTTACAAAACAACAAATTTTTATTGTTTTACGTTATTCTACCTCAATAGCTTTTCACTGTATCTCAGTACGTGTGACAATAATAAATCAATTCCAAACCAAATTTTGTGACATACGCTATTCTGAATCAGAATCAGATTCTGAATCAGAATTGGATTTTGTATCACTGACATATAGTATGTCCTACAGTGCTGGAATAACAAGGTAGTGTTCACACAACACGGTTGAACCAAGGATTCCAAACCCAGAGCTCTGTGAGGGTGGGGTGAGGACGGTGGCACACCACGCTTGCCTTCATTGGGCGGAGTGTTGAGTACCCACCCACGACTGTGTCTGACAATTGCAGACGCTGCCGCCGTTGAGGTAGGACTTCTGTCTGAGCGGTAGCACTGCAACCACCTCTCGCTCGAAGCCGGCATGACCAGCGGGGGCAGTTGTTGACTGCAGAAAGTGAAGATACGGTCCTCATGGACGGGTCAGAGGTGGAGAGGGTCAGCAGCTTCAAGTTCCTGGGTGTTAACCTCTCTGATGCCCTGGGCACAGCGCAGAGATACGACGACAAAGAAGGCACGCCAGTGTCTTTATTTTCTTAGGAGGTTTAGGAGGTTTGACTTGAAACCAAACATTCTTAACAAACTTCTACAGATGTAGACTATAAAATCATAATACAAAGGGGCAGAATTAGATCGTACTCTGCCATTCCATCATGGCTGATTTATTTCCCCTCTCAACCCCATTCTTCTGCCTTCTCCCTGTAACCTTTGTTACCCTTACTAATCAAGAACCTACCAACCTCTGCTTTAAATATACCCAATGACTTGGCCTCCAGTGTTGTCTGTGCCAATGAATTCCACAGATTCACCACCTTCTGGCTAAGAAATTCCTTCTCATCTCTGTCCCTCTATTCAGAGCTTGTGCCCTCTGGTCCTAGACTCCCCCACTATAGGAAGCATCCTCTCCACGTTCACCTGTCCTAGGCCTTGGTTTCAAAGAGATCCCCACTCATTATTCTAAACTCCAGCGAGTACAGATCTAGAGCCATCAAATGCTCCTCATACATTAACCCTTTCATTCCCAGGATCATTCTTGTAAACCTCTTCTGGACCTTGCCAGCACATCCTTTCTTAGATATTAGGCCCAAAACTGCTCACAATAATATAATGTTGGAAGTGTCCTGACTGTTTGTATCACGGTCTGGTACGGCAATTCAAACGCACAGGAATGTAAGAAGCTGCATAGAGCAGTGGACTTTGCCCAATACTTCATGGGCACATCCCTCCCTCCCCACCATCGGTAGTATCAAAATCAGAGATCCCCACCATCCGGGCCATCCCATCTTCTCACAGTTCCCATCGGGCAGGAGGTACAGAAGCCTGAAGTCCCACATCACCAGGTTCAGGAACAGCTACTTCCCTTCAATCATTCGGTTCCTGAACCAACCAGCACAACCCTGATCATTACCTCAGTACAGCAACACCGTGACCACCTCTTGTACTCCCAGGGAGTCGTCTCTAATTGTGCCTTTGCTTTTGCACTAAAGTCTTGTTCTGTACAGTCTCTCTCTTCACTGCCTTGTATAATTTCTGTATAATTTATATTCTGTGGATTGTCTGTAGCTACGTACCTCTGATGCTGCTGAAAGCAAGTTTTTCATTGTACCTGTACCTCACCGCACTTGTGCACATGACAATAAACTCAACGTGACTTGAATTGGGAGGTTATTTTGCAACAGGTAAGACCACAATTGGGTGAGAATGTACAGACTGGGACTGTTCTCCGTGGTGCAGTTGAGGCTGTGGGGAGATCTGAGAGAGGTTTATAAGATTACGATAGAGTAGACAGCCGGTATCTTTTTCCCCCAGGGTGGAAATATACATTTAGGAAATGTGCCACCGGGGTGGTAATGGAAGTAGACACAATAGAGGTGTTTAAGAGGTTGTTAGGTAGGAACCTGGATGTGCAGGGAATGTAGGAATATGAACATTTAGTGGGTAGAAGGAATTAGTTTAGTTAGGTATTTAATTACTAGTTTAATTAGTTCGGCACAGCATTGTGGGTTGAAGGGCCTGTTCCTGTGTTGTACTGTTCCATGTTTCTCAGTATCTACCCTATCTATTCTCCTCATGATCCTGCACTCCTCCATCAGGTCCACTTTCAGCTTCTTTTTCTCCAGGGGGAACCAACCCAGTCTCTCCCCCAGACTGAAATACTCCGTCCCGGGAAAAGTCCTGGTAAATCTCCTCTGCACCGTCTCCAGCTCTGTCACACCCTCGCTCTAGTGTGCTGACCAGAAATGCACGCAGTGTTCCAACTGTGGTCTGACCTAGGGTCTGTGATGTTGGAGGATAACCTCCTTGCTCCAGCTAATAATGAATGCAGGAATCTCATTGAAGACCTTCTTGAAAGTCAATGTCAAAGTGGAGTTTATTGTCATGCGCACAGATCCATCTGTGTGTACAAGTGCAATGAGAAACTTATTTGGAGCTGCATCACAGGCACAAGGAATCAGCAACACAACATTCACAAGGAAAATATAAATTCAACATAAATTATACACAAAGTTTATGAGAAAGCATCATTAGAACAAGAAAAAGACAATTGTAGAGCAAAGTGGTCACGGTGTCGCTGTGCTGAGGTAGTGATTAGGGTTCAAAATACAAAATAAAATTTATTATCAGAGCACATACACATCACCACAAACAACTCTGAGATTCTTTTTCCTGCAGGCATACTCAGCAAATCTATCGAACAGTAACTGTAAACAGGATCAATGAACAACAAACTGTGCAAATGCAAATATAAATAAATGCCAATAAATAACGAGCATGAAATAACAAGATAAAAAGTTCTTAAAGTGAAGACCATCGGTTGTGGGAACACCAGAAGTAGAATGAGTGTAGTTATCCCTTTTGTTCAAGAGCCTGATGGTTGAGGGGTAGTAACTGTTCTTGAACCTGGTGGTGAGAGTCCTGAGGCTCCTGTGCCTTCCCACCTGACGGCAGCAGTGAGAAAAGAGCATGGCCTGGGTGGTGATGGGTGATGCTTCTCTATAGCAATGTTTCATGTTCAATGGTTGGAGGGTTTTACCCGTGATGTACTGGGCTGAATCCACAACCATATGTAGGATGTTCTGCTCAAAGGCATTGGTGTTCCCATACCAGGCCATAATGCAGCCAGTCAGCACACTTTCCACCACACAGCTATCGAAGCTTGGCAAGGCCGAATTTCCGCAGACTCCCGAGGAAGTAGCGCTGCTGTCGAGCTTTCTTCACTATTATATTTATATGATGGGTCCAGGACAGGTCCTCTGAGCTTGTGACACCCAGGAATTTCAAATTACTCACTCTCTCCTCCTCTGATCTGCCAATGATTACTAGCTTCTGGTTTCCCTCTCCTGAAATCTACAATCAGTTCCTTGGTCTTACTGACATTGAGTGAGAGGTTGTTGTTATTACACCACTCAGCCAAATCTTGAATCCTGTATGCTGATTATCACCACCTTTGATCTGGCCCACAACAGTGGTATCGTCATGTGCCGGCTGGTTCAGGAACTGAATGGTTGAAGGGAAGTAGCTGTTCCTGAATCTGGTGATGTGGGACTTCAGGCTTCTGTACCTCCTGTCCGATGGGAACTGTGAGAAGATGGGATGGCCCGGATGGTGGGGATCTCTGGTGATGGATGTTGCCTTCCTGAGACAGCACCTCCTGTAGACACTACCCATAGTGGGGAGGGAGGGATGTGTCCGTGATGTGTTGGGCAGAGTCCACGACTCTCTGCAGCTTCTTACGTTCCTATGCGTTTGAATTGCCTCATCAGACCGTTATGAAATCAGTCAGGACACTTCCAACAGTACATCTGCAGAAGTTTGTTAGAGCATTCGATGATGAACCAAACCCCCTTAACCTCCTAAGAGGTTTTAAAGTTGAGTTGATTGTCACATGTACAAGTACATAAGACCATATATAGGAACAGAAATAGGCCATTCAGCACTTTGAATCCATTCCCCGTTCATTCGTGGTTGATTTATTTTCCAATTTCTTCCCCAATACCCCTCACCTCCTCACGGATCAACAACCCATCCATCTCCCCCATCACCACTCCCAATGACTTACCGTCCACGGCAACAAGTCCCACACCTTCACCACCCTCTGGGTGAGGTGATTCCTCCTGGTCCCTGTTCTAAAGGGACGTCCCCTCATTCAGAGGCTGTGCCCTCAGCTCATGGACTCTCCCACTGATGGAGATGTCCCCTCCACATCCGCCCCCTTCCGGCCTTCAGTGTTCAGGATGTCTCAGTGAGATCCCCTCCTGTCTCATCCTTCTGAACTCCATCCAGTACAGGCCCAGAGACAGCAAACACTCCTCATATGTCAAGCCTTTTATTCCCAGGATAGTTCTTGTGAAACTCCCCTGGACCTTCTCCAGGGACAGCTGATCCTTAGAGTCATAGAGTACTACAGCACAGAAATGGGCCTCTCGGCCTATCTAGTCAGTACCAAACCATTAATCTGCCTAGTCCTGTCGACCAGCACCCGGACCATAGCTCTCCATGCCCCCTCATCCAGGTACCTATCCAAACTTCCCTTAAATGTTGAAATCAAACCTGCATCCACCACTTGCACTGCAGCTCATTCCACACTCTCACCACCTTCTGAGTGAAGAAGTTCCCCCTCATGTTTCCCTTAAACATTTCACCTTTCACCCTTAACCCATGACCTCTAGTTGTAGTCTCACCCAACCTCAGTGGAAAAAGCCTGTTTGCATTTACCCTATCTATACCCCCCATAATTTTATAAACCTCTATCAAATCTCATCTCAATCCAGGGAATAAAGTTATAACCTATTCAACTTTTCCTTATAACTCAGATCCTCAAGCCTTAGCAACATCTCTGCATTATTTCAATCTTATTTATATCTTTCCTATAAATAATGACCAAAACTACACACAATCCTCTGATACAACTTCAACATAACATCTCATCTCCTGTACTCTGTACTTAGGTTTATGAAGGCCAATTTGCTAAGAGCTTTCTTTATGACCATATCTACCTGTGACTTTCAAGGAATGATGGATCTGTATTCCCAGATCCCTCTGTTCTACCACACTCCTCAGTGCCCTACCACTCACCATGTAAGTCCTACTCTGGTTGGTCCTCCCAAAGTGCAACACCTTGCACTTGTCTGCATTAAATTCCATCTGTCATTTTTAAGCCCATTTTTCCAGCTTGTCCAGATCCCACTCCAAGCCATGATAGTCTTCCTCACTGTCCACTACACCCCCAATCTTGATGTCATCAGCAAATTTGCTGATCCAGTTTACCACATTATCATCCAGATCATTGATATAGATGACAAACAACAATGGACCCAACACCAAACCCTGCGACACTCCACTAGTCACAGGCTTCCAGTCAGAGAGGCAACCATCTCCTACCACTCCCTGGCTTCTCACACAAAGCCAATGTCTAATCTAATATACTACCTCATCTTGAATACTAGGTGACTGAACCTTTTTGACCAGTCTCCCATGCGGGACCTTGTCAAATGCCTGATAAAGTCCATGCAGACAACGTCCACTGCCTTGCCTTCATCCACTTTCCGAGTAACTTCACAGTAGTGATCAGGGTTGTGCTGGTTGGTTCAGGAACCGAATGATTGAAGGGAAGTAGCTGTTCCTGAACCTGGTGATGTGGGACTTCAGGCTTCTGTACCTCCTGTCCGATGGGAACTGTGAGAAGATGGGATGGCCCGGATGGTGGGGATCTCTGGTGATGCATGTTGCCTTCCTGAGACAGCACCTCCTGTAGACACTACCCATAGTGGGGAGGGAGGGATGTGTCCGTGATGTGTTTATTGGGCAGAGTCCACGACTCTCTGCAGCTTCTTACATTCCTGTGCAAATTGCCTCATCAGAGCACGATGCAAACAGTCAGGACACTTTCAACAGTACTTCTGTAGAAGCTTGAAGAGTGTTCGGTGACAAGACAAACTTCCTTAACCTCTTGAGGAAGTAAAGACGCCGACACACCTTCCTTGTGATTGTGTGTGCGTGCTGGGCCCAGGACAGGTCCTCGAGGTGTTAACCCCCAGGGATTTAAAGCTGCTGACTCTCTCCACCTCCAATCCCCCAGTGTAGGTGTCTCTGAACCTCCCCTTCCTGAAATGATCAACTCTTCAGTTTTGCTGATGTTGAGTGAGAGGCTTGTTGAGGGACCTCACGGACAGGTGTCCTACCTCAGGCCCCTCATTCCATACCACCTTATCTACCTTTAGGGATCTTTAGACCTATACGCAGTCCGATCCCCAAAACTCCCTCCCGTTTATTCTGTCGGACCTCACCACTGTCACGTTTCACCTCCATCTGCTGCTGCTCTGACAAACCTACCTACCGATCAACATCATCCCTGTCTCCTGCAAGTCTCAAGTTCAGGTTTATTATCATGGGCACACATCCCCCCGGGGTGTAAATGCCATGAAAATTAAGTTTATTTGCAGCAGCAGCACAGTACATTTCAGACATAAATTACATAAATTAACATAAATTATACATAACTTACATGACAAAACAAAAATAAGCCAGCATCAGTGCAAGTCAAGGGGAATCCAGTCCGAGTGAGTGTTAAAGTTCGCCGGCTAGGTTCAAGAACCCGGTGCCAGAGGAGAAGAAGATGTTGTTGAACCTTCAGGTGTGGAATTCATCGCCACAGACGGTTGTGGAGTCCGAGTCAGTAGGTACATTTAAAGTGGAGCTGAATAGGTTCCTGATGACTATGTTGTCAAAAGTTACAGGGAGAAGGCAGTAGAATGGCATTGAGAAGAATAATAAATTAGCCATGACGGAATGGCGGAGACTCAATGGGCTGAATGGCCTAATTCTGCTCCCTTGTCTTATGGTCTTATGGCCTTCAGATTCCTGTAACTCCTGTCCGATGGTAGCATTGAGAGGAGGGCATGGTTCAGATGGTAGGAGTCCCTGAGGCACCACCTCTTATAGATGTTTTTCAATGGTGAGGGCAGCCGCACCTCATGATGGGACTGGCTGCCACTTCCATACCAGGCTATGTTGCAACCAGACCAATGCTCTTCTGTGCATCTGTCGGAGTTGATCAGAGTCTTCCGTAAGATGCCAATTCTCCTTAAACTTCCAAGAAAATACAGAGGTTGGCATGCCTCCTGCACAGTTGCATCTTTTGTGCTGGGCCCAGGCGAGGTTCTCCAGGATGTCAATACTCAAGAACCATGCTGAACAACGTCCAAATTCAGCCGAGGCAAAAATATGTCTGTGAAACCACCTTCAGACTTTGTGTTTCTTGCCCTGCCTCAGACAGGGGGGGATGTAATGGAGAAAGGAGTCACAGAGACGGGCAGGCAGAGATGGGGAAAGGTGTAGGGGAGGGAGGGGGTCACTGAGATGGTGAGGGGGTTTAGGGGAGGGAGGGGGTCACAGATGGTGAGGGGTGTAGGAGAGGGAGGGGTGGGTCAGAGAGATGGGGAGGAGTTTAGTTAGGGGAGGGAGGGGGTCACTGAGATGGTGAGGGGGTTTAGGGGAGGGAGGGGGTCACAGATGGTGAGGGGTGTAGGAGAGGGAGGGGTGGGTCAGAGAGATGGGGAGGGGTTTAGTTAGGGGAGGGAGGGGGTCACTGAGATGGTGAGGGGGTTTGGGGAGGGAGGGGGTCACAGATGGTGAGGGGTGTAGGAGAGGGAGGGGTGGGTCAGAGAGATAGGGGAAATCACTGAGATGGTGAGGGGGTTTAGGGGAGGGAGGTGGTCACAGATGGTGAGGGGTGTAGGAGAGGGAGGGGTGGGTCAGAGAGATGGGGAGGGGTTTAGTTAGGGGAGGGAGGGGGTCACTGAGATGGTGAGGGGGTTTGGGGAGGGAGGGGGTCACAGATGGTGAGGGGTGTAGGAGAGGGAGGGGTGGGTCAGAGAGATAGGGGAAATCACTGAGATGGTGACGGGTGTTGGAGAGGGAGGGGTGGGTCACAGAGATAGGGAGGGGTTTAGGGGAGGGAGGGGGTTACTGAGATAGTGAGGGGGTTTAGGGGAGGGAGGGGGTTACAGATGGTGAGGGGTGTAGGAGAGGGAGGGGTGGGTCACAGAGATGGGGGGAATCACTGAGATGGTGAGGGGTGTTGGAGAGGGAGGAGTGGGTCACAGAGATAGGGAGGGGTTTAGTTAGGGGAGGGAGGGGGTCACAGAGATGGTGAGGGGGTTTAGGGGAGGGAGGGGGTTACAGATGGTGAGGGGTGTAGGAGAGGGAGGGGTGGGTCAGAGAGTTAGGGAGGGGTTTAGGGGAGGGAGGGGTTCACAGAGATGGTGAGGGGGTTTAGGGGAGGGAGGGGGTTACAGATGGTGAGGGGTGTAGGAGAGGGAGGGGTGGGTCAGAGAGATGGGGGAATCACTGAGATGGTGAGGGGGTTTGGGGAGGGAGGGGGTCACTGAGATGGTGAGGGGTGTAGGAGAGGGAGGGGTGGGTCACAGAGATAGGGAGGGGTTTAGGGTAGGGAGGGGTCACTGAGATAGTGAGGGGGTTTAGGGGAGGGAGGGGGTTACAGATGGTGAGGGGTGTAGGAGAGGGAGGGGTGGGTCACAGAGATGGGGGGGAATCACTGAGATGGGGAGGGGTGTTGGAGAGGGAGGGGTGGGTCACAGAGATAGGGAGGGGTTTAGTTAGGGGAGGGAGGGGTCACAGAGATGGTGGGGGGGTTTAGGGGAGGGAGGGGGTTACAGATGGTGAGGGGTGTAGGAGAGGGAGGGGTGGGTCACAGAGATAAGGAGGGGGAAATCACTGAGACAGTGAGGGGTTTAGGGGAGGGAGGGTGTCATAGGGACGGGGGGAGGACGTGTGAAGGAAGACAAGCTGCTCAGAGGGACCTTTCCCCTCACCCCTTGCCTCAGTCTCCTTGCCCCCGCTGCCAAGTGGGACCTCACAGTCCTTGTCGATCTACCAGGGTTTACTGAGGAGACTGTCACCAGTCCTGGCGCTGAATTATTCATGAAATTTAGTCAACTGTTTCGCCAGTCTGCTGCGATCACAGTTACCCGGCAGCTGCCTTGCTTATTTACGTGTGTGAATTGGCTTTACGGGGGCTGCTTGTTCTAAGTTCACAGTGCGGTGGAGCAGAGGGACTTAGGAGTGTGAGTGCGTCATTTGTTGAGAGTGGCGTCCCAGGTAGACAGGGTGGTGAAGAAGGCATTTGGCATGTTGGCTTTCATCAGTCAGGATACTGAGTACAGGAATTGGGGCAATAGGATGCAGTTGTACAAGTCGTTGGCACCTGGAGTTCTGGTGTTCAGTTCTGGTCGCCTGTCTTGTTATAGAAATATAGAACAGTACAGCACAGTATGGGCCCTTTGACCCATGACATTGTGCCAAACCTACTCCAAGATTAATCTGAATCAGGTTTATCAGAATCTGGTTTATTATCACTGATATGGACTGTCAGATTTGTTGTTTTGTGGCAGCCATACAGTGCAATTATCATCATCTTCATTATGTACCGTATCAAATGACATCATCATTATGCGCCGTGTCATGTGATGTGGGTGACCATGGTCTCCAGGACCATGATTGTTCTTGGCAAAATTTTTCAACAGAAGTGGTTTGCCATTGCCTTCTTCTGGGCAGTGTCTTTACAGGATGGGTGACCCCAGCCATTATCAATACTCTACCCGTTGTCAGTGGTCGCATAACCAGGACTTGCAATAAGCTGCTCATACCACCATCCACCACTTGCCCCCATGGCGTCACATGATCCTGATTGAGGGGCTAAGCTGGTACCACACCTTGCCCAAGGGTGACCTGCAGGCTAGTGGAAGGAAGGAGCGCCTTACACCTCCTTTGGTAGAGACATAATTCCAGCCCGCCACCCAATACTCTGCCACAAAGTGCAATACATTAAAAAAATACTCAAAGTCACAACAAGAAATCTATAAAAATAAATAAGTAATGTGAAAAGAGAGCAAAATGGTGAGGTAGTGTCCACGTTCCGTTCGGAAATCTGATGGCAGAGGAGAAGAGGCTGTCCTTAAAATGTTGAGTGTGCCTCCTCTCCGATGGTAGACATGAGAAGAGGGCGTGTGCTGGGTGGTGAGGGTCCTTAACGACAGATGCCGCCTTTTTGAGGCATCACCTCAGATTCAGATGCAGATTAATTTATTTACCCCATGTACATCGAAACACACAGTCATTTATGTTAACAATGCGAGGGTGCGCTGAGGGCAGCCCGCAAGTGTTGTCACACATTCCAGCGCCAACATCGCATCATTACCCACAATGCTCAGCAGAACAACACCGAACACAACGAGTAACAATAAACGGCAGTAAAACAAACCTCTTTCCCACCCAGTCAGCACTCCAACCCTATGACTGGCCACTTCTAGCCCTCCATCCCTCCGTCCCCTCCATCCACTCCACTCCACCCCTCAATCCCTCTGTCCCCTCCATCCACTCCACCCCTCTGTCCTCTCCATCCACTCCACCCCTCAATCCCTCCATCCCCTCTGTCCACTCCATCCATCCACCCCTCTGTCCTCTCCACACCTTCATCCCCTCCACTCCTCCATACCTCTGTCCCCTCCATCCACTCCATCCCCTCTGTCCACTCCATACCTCTGTCCCCTCCACCCCTCTGCCCACCACACCTCCATCCCCTCCACCCCTCTGTCCTCTCCATCCACTCTATCCCTCCAACCACTCCATTCCTCTGTACACTCCGTCCCTCCGTCCTCTCCATTCACTCCACCCCTCTGTCCCCTCTATCCCTCCAACCACACCATCCCTCCGTACACTCCGTCCCTCCGTCCTCTCCATTCACTCCACCCCTCCGTTCCCTCCATCCACTCCCAGGGTCAGACACAGAGTGAATCTCCCTCCACACTGTCCCATCACAAATTCCCGGGGTGAAACACAGAGTGAATCTCCCTCCACACTGTCCCATCACACACTCCCAGGGTCAGACACAGAGTGAATCTCCCTCCACACCGTCCCGTCACACACTCCCAGGGTCAGACGCAGAGTGAATCTCCCTCCACACTGTCCCATCCCACACTCCCAGGGTCAGACACAGAGTGAATCTCCCTCCACACTGTCCCATCACACACTCCCAGGGTCAGACACAGAGTGAAGCTCCCTCCACACTGTCCCACCACATAATCCTGGAGTCAGACTCAAAGTGAAGCTCCTTCTGCACCAGGAGAGGAGAATCCCCAGTCCTCCAAGCAACTCCATCCCGCCGTCCCCTACATATCCTCATCCCTTCAATCACTTGGTTCCCTTATTTACTTACTTGCCCATCAACCCCATGTACATCGAAACACACAGTCATTTATGTTAACAACGCGAGGGTGCGCTGAGGGCAGCCCGCAAGTGTTGTCACACATTCCAGCGCCAACATCGCATCATTACCCACAATGCTCAGCAGAACAACACCGAACACAACGAGTAACAATAAACGGCAGTAAAACAAACCTCTTTCCCACCCTCCCACCCACCCATCCACCCGCACAGATAGGCCTACAACTCTAGGACAGACTCTCTCTGTGCCTCCAGTCCCTGACCTGAACTCACAGATTGCAGACATCAGATCTCTAACCTCTGGACAAACTGACACAGTGAGCTTTGACCTCCAGGCCTCAGCTCTTTGAAAATGTCCACAATGGTGGGAGGGTTGTGACCATGATGGACCTGGCTGTGTCTACAACCTTCTGCAGCTTTTTTCAATGCTGAGCATTGGAGCCTCCACACCAGGTGGTGATGCAACCAGTCAGAATGCTCTCCACTGTACATCTGTAGGGTCTTTGGTAATGTAGCAAATGTCCTCAAACTCCTAATAAAATATAGCTACTGACATTCCTTCTTCATGATTGCATCAATAGTATTGGGGGCCCAGGGTAGATCTTCAGAGATGGTGATGCCCAGGAATTGAAGCTAACCCTTCTGTCCCACCCAAGCCATCGACTTTTCTTACATCATGCGCCTATCTATGGAACTCCTAAACATCCCATTTATATCAGTGTGTTCCAGACACTTACCACTCTGTGTAAAAAACTACCTTGACATCCCCTGTATGCTGTCTTCACAATCATCTGAACAGATGTCCTCTGGTTTTAGCCATTGTTGCCTCAGTAAAGCAACCAGCACAATCAAAGACCCCACCCTCCCCGGACATTCTCTCTTCTCCCCTCTCCCATCGGGCGGAAGATGCAAAATCCTGAAGGTACGTACCACTGGGCTCAAGGACAGATTCTACCCCACGGTGATCAGACTCTGGAATGGCCCCCTAGTATGATGAGATCGACTCCTGACCTCACAATCTACTTCATTACGATCTTACACCTTATTGTCTGCCTGCACTGCACTTTCTCTGTAACTGACACTTTATTCTGCATTCTGGTATTGTTCTACCTCAATACATTGTGTAATGATCCGATCTGTATGAACAGTATTCAAGGCAGGCTTTTCACTGTATCTTGGTAAATAAACCAATTTACCAATTTACCAAATTGAGTGGTCACCTCATGGAGGTATAAAACATCATGAGGGGCATTGGCAGAGCGAAGTCACAAAGTCTTTCTCCCAGGAAGGGGGTGCTAAAACAAGAGAGCAGAGATGAGAGATTTAAAAGAGACATCAGGGGCAGCTTCTTCACGCAGAAGGGTAGCGTGGACTTACAATGAGCTGTCAGAACAGTGGCTGAGACATTTAAAAGCCATCCAGATAAGTAGACAGAGAGGAGAGGTTTAGAGGGCTGTGGGACAAACACAGGCAAATGGGACCAGCTCACTGGGCTACACAATCAGCATGGATTGATTGGGCTGAAAGGCCTTTATCCGTGCTGTGTAAGTTTATTATTGAGAAACTCTCCTGACAAATGTACCTCCCTCTGCCAGTGGGAACTGGATGTCTAAAATGAACAATGTGATTTCCAACAATTTTCACCTTTATAAATCATTGAGCTATTGAATATAAGAGTTGGGAAGTTATGTAGTAGTTTTATAAAACTGTGGTCAGGCTGCACCCGGAGTATTGCATTCATTTCTAGTCACCCCATCACAGGAAGGGTGTGGGGACTTTGGAGAGGGTGCAGAAGAGTTTCACCAGGATGCTGCCTGGATTAGAGAGCGTGAGCTGTGAAGAGAGGCTGGACAAACTTGGGTTGTTTTCTCTGGAGTGGCGAAGACTGAGGGAAGACCTGATGGAGGTTGATGAGATGCATAGACAGAGTACACAGACAGTATCCTTATCCCAGGTTGAAATGTCTAATACCAGCGCACACATGCATTTCAGGTGAGATGGGGTAGGTTTAAAGTAAATGTTTGGGGCACATTTCTTTTACACAAATAGTGTTGGGTGTCTCGAATGTGCTGCCAGGGTTGGTGATGGAGGTAGATATGATAGAGATGTTCAAGAGGCTCCAAGACAGGTAACCAAAGTTTTGAACTGCTGCAGCAAAATCTCCTGACTCTTGAACTCAGTGCCTCGACTAATTAAGGTGCTGTCAGAGTAGCCTGGGTGAGTGACCATGATGTGCATTGTAGACGGTGTACACTACAGTCACTATGGTGGTGGAGGGAGGGGGTGCTGATTGTAAGGGATGCTTTGTCCTGGGTGGTGTTGAGATTCTAAACAGTTGTTGAAGCCACACTCCATCCGGGCAAGTGAGGAGTGTTCCATCACACTCCTGACCTGTAGACAGTGAAGAGGTAATGTGGTGGATGTGAAGTACATGGACTAACTCCACCCAGGCAAGTGGGGAGTGTTCCATCACACTCCTGACCTGTAGACGGTGGGGAGGTAATGTGGTGGATGTGGAGTACATGGACTAACTCCACCTGGGAAAGTGGGGAGTGTTCCATCACACTCCTGACCTGTAGACGGTGAAGAGGTAATGGGGTGGATGTGGAGTACATGGACTAACTCCACCTGGACAAGTGGGGAGTTTTCCATTGCACTCCTCCCCTTATCCCAATACATTGCTTGACGTATGAGGAACGTTTACTGTTTCTTGCCCTGTACTCAATGGAGTTCAGAAGGATGAGCCAAGGGGGGGATCTCATTCAAGCATCCCAGATTGTAAAAGGTCTGAACAGAGTAGACGTGGAGAATATGTCTCCATCAGTGGGAGAATCCAGGATCTGAGGGGACAACCTTAGAATGATGGGATGTCACTGGGACAAGGAGGAATTTCATCAGTCACATGGTGGTGATTCTATGGAATTTTTGCCATGGGGCAGTGGGGGTGGCGTTGTGGACTCCTGGCGACTCTAGATACACTGATGTCAGTGATGCTTCACATTCCTCCGACCAGGGGCCCCAAGGGTGTTGGTCAAGACCTCTTTGTCCTATGAGTCAGTCACACACACAGGCACACACACACAAATGCAAAAAGCTCCCGTGCATGCACTAACACATACTATACACACACCCCAGCGTGCACTAACACACTCTCACACACACACTGAAATACATGCTAATCTAGTACTCACACCAACAGTCAAAACCTACACTTACATATTAGCATAAACACACACACGTGCGCGACTGAACAAGCAGTGTGGAGCACTCTCCAGCCCTGCTGACGTACGCAGACTCTGGTAATTGGACTCCTGAGAGCACAGATCTCACGGACATCTCTTACACTGTGCCAATGACTCGCAGACCCTGAAACACTCACATCACTGGCCTCTTGCCCCTGTCCAATCTTCTCACCCTCTCTCTCCATTACTGCTTCTCTCTCTTCATATCTTCCTCACTGCGTCAGACAATTCCCCCCTCTCTTTCTCTCACTGTCTCTCTCCCTCACTGCTGATCACATTCCCCTTCCTCTGCAACCTTCTCTTCACTTTTTCTCTCTTTCCATCTCCTTCACTCCCTCTCCACATCTCCTTTGCTCTTTCTCACTTTCTTCCTATCTCTTGACCTCCTTCTCTCACTATTTCCCTAATTCTCTCTATCTCCAACTCTCTCACCATCTCTCTCTCTCCCTCTTGCTCACTCTCTCTCAGCACCTCTCTCGTTCTCCCTCTTGCTCGCTATCTCTCACACTATCTCCCCATCGTACACTGTCTCACTCTATCTTTCTGCCACTCCCTCTATCGCCTCTCCCCGTTTCTTTCTCATTCCCTGTCTGGTGCAGGGGAAGTGAGGAGTGTGGAGTTAGGCGGGAAATCGTGCCACCAAGGGTTAAGCCACAGTCTCTTCCCCAGTGCATTTCCAAAACAGAACGCACCCCCACCCCCACCTCCAACGCCATGGTTTATTGCCTGCACTAGATTAAAGCTACGATTAATGTCCCGCAGTCTGATCACAAACGGGCCCATTAATAGCCAGAGAGCAGTGGGAGAGGGAGACCGATGTAAATATCCTTCTTTTCTCAGCGACATGACAAAGGCAGTCATTAGTGCAGATGATTCCTCCCGTCCTGCACTGGCTGCTCAGAATATATTCACCTCACCTCCCGCCTGCTCCCTCTCTCTCTCGCCGCCTGCCTCCCTCCCACCCTCGCTCTCCCTCTCTCTACATCCATCGCTGCCGTCTTTCACAGCCCCCCATTACTCTGTCTTCCTCCATCTCCCGCCCCTCCTCCCTTTACGCCTCCAACATGCCCTCTCTAACTCCATTCCTCTCTGTTTCTCACTCTATCTACAGGATGTCATCATCTTCTCTCTGTCTCCCGGTCCCCTTGACACTCGCTCTTCCTCTCTCCATCTCTCACTGCTCACCTCCTTTCACCTGACTCCCCTCCCTCCTCACCATCTCTCCCTCCTCAACCACCCTCCCTCCTCACCACCTCTCCCTTCTCAAAACCCCTCCCTCCTCACCACCTCTCCCTCAACACCCTCCCTCCTCACCATCTCTCCTTCCTCAACCACCCTCCCTCCTCACCACCTCTCCCTCCTCAACCACCCTCCCTCCTCACCACCTCTCCCTCAACACCCTCCCTCCTCACCATCTCTCCTTCCTCAACCACCCTCCCTCCTCACCACCTCTCCCTCCTCAACCACCCTCCCTCCTCACCATCTCTCCCTCAACAGCCCTCCCTCCTCACCATCTCTCCCTCCTCAACCACCCTCCCTCCTCACCACCTCTCCCTTCTCAAAACCCCTCCCTCCTCACCACCTCTCCCTCAACACCCTCCCTCCTCACCATCTCTCCTTCCTCAACCACCCTCCCTCCTCACCACCTCTCCCTCCTCAACCACCCTCCCTCCTCACCATCTCTCCCTCCTCAACACCCCTCCCTCCTCACCATCTCTCCCTCAACAGCCCTCCCTCCTCACCATCTCTCCCTCCTCAACCACCCTCCCTCCTCACCACCTCTCCCTTCTCAACACCCCTCCCTCCTCACCACCTCTCCCTCAACACCCTCCCTCCTCACCATCTCTCCTTCCTCAACCACCCTCCATCCTCACCACCTCTCCCTCCTCAACCACCCTCCCTCCTCACCATCTCTCCCTCCTCAACACCCCTCCCTCCTCACCACCTCTCCCTCAACACCCTCCCTCCTCACCACCTCTCCCTCAACACCCTCCCTCCTCACCATCTCTCCTTCCTCAACCACCCTCCCTCCTCACCACTTCTCCCTCCTCAACCGCCCTCCCTCCTCACCACCTCTACCTCCTCAACCACCCTCCCTCCTCACCACCTCTCCCTCCTCAACCACCCTCCCTCCTCACCACCTCTCCCTCCTCAACCATCCTCCCTCCTCACCCTCTCCCTCAACACCCTCCCTCCTCACCATCTCTCCTTCCTCAACCACCCTCCCTCCTCACCACCTCTCCCTCCTCAACCGCCCTCCCTCCTCACCACCTCTCCCTCCTCAACACCCCTCCCTCCTCACCACCTCTCCCTCAACACCCTCCCTCCTCACCATCTCTCCTTCCTCAACCACCCTCCCTCCTCACCATCTCTACCTCCTCAACACCCCTCCCTCCTCACCATCTCTTCCTCCTCAACACCCCTCCCTCCTCACCACCTCTACCTCCTCAACCACCCTCCCTCCTCACCACCTCTCCCTCAACCATCCTCCCTCCTCACCGTCTCCCTCCTCAACCACCCTCCCTCCTCACCACCTCTCCCTACTCAACCACCCTCCCTCCTCACCATCTCTCCCTCCTCAACAGCCCTTCCTCCTCACCATCTCTCCCTCCTGAACCACCCTCCCTCCTCACCATCTCTCCCTCCTCAACACCACTCCCTCCTCACCATCTCTCCCTCCTCAACACCCATCCCTCTTCACCATCTCTTCCTCCTGAACAATCCTCCCTCCTCACCATCTCTCCCTCCTTAACACCCTCCCTCCTCACCATCTCTCCCTCCTCAACACCCCTCCCTCCTCACCATCTCTCCCTCCTGAACCACCCTCCCTCCTCACCATTTCTCCCTCCTCATCCGCCCTCCCTCCTCATCCGCCCTCCCTCCTCACTGCCCTCCCTCCTCACCATCTCTCCTTCCTCAACTGCCCTCCCTCCTCACCATCTCTCCCTCCTCAACCACCCTCCCTCCTCACCATCTCTCCCTCCTCAACACCCCTCCCTCCTCACCACCTCTCTCTCAACACCCTCCCTCCTCACCATCTCTCCTTCCTCAACCACCCTCCCTCCTCACCACCTCTCCCTCCTCAACCGCCCTCCCTCCTCACCAGCTCTCCCTCCTCAACACCCCTCCCTCCTCACCACCTCTCCCTCAACACCCTCCCTCCTCACCATCTCTCCTTCCTCAACCACCCTCCCTCCTCACCATCTCTTCCTCCTCAACACCCCTCCCTCCTCACCACCTCTACCTCCTCAACCACCCTCCCTCCTCACCACCTCTCCCTCCTCAACCATCCTCCCTCCTCACCCTCTCCCTCCTCAACCACCCTCCCTCCTCACCACCTCTCCCTACTCAACCACCCTCGCTCCTCACTACCTCTCCCTCCTCAACAGCCCACCCTCCTCACCACCTCTCCCTCCTCAACCACCCTCCATCCTCACCATCTCTCCCTCCTCAACCGCCCTCCCTCCTCACCATCTCTCCCTCCTCAACCATCCTCCCTCCTCACCATCTCTCCCTCCTCAACACCCCTCCTTCCTCACCATCTCTCCCTCCTGGATGGCCCTCCCACCTCAACACCCCTCCCTCCTCACCACCTCTCCCTCCTCAACCACCCTCCATCCTCACCATCTCTCCCTCCTCAACCGCCCTCCCGCCTCACCATCTCTCCCTCCTCAACCACCCTCCCACCGCACCACCCCTCCCTCCTCAACACCCTCACTCCTCACCATCTCTCCCTCCTCAACCACCCTCCCTCCTCACCACCTCTCCCTCCTCACCATCTCTCCCTCCTCAACCACCCTCCCTCCTCACCATCTCTCCCTCCTCAACAGCCCTCCCTCCTCACCATCTCTCCCTCCTCAACTGCCCTCCCTCCTCACCATCTCTCCCTCCTCAACAACCCTCCCTCCTCACCATTTCTCCCTCCTCAACAGCCCTCTCTCCTCACCACATCTCCCTCCTCAACCACCCTCCCTCCTCACCACCTCTCCCTCCTCAACAGCCCTCCCTCCTCACCATCTCTCCCTCCTCAACCACCCTCCCTCCTCACCACCTCTCCCTCCTCAACACCATCCCTCCTCACCATCTCTCCCTCCTCAACCACCCTCCCTCCTCACCATCTCTCCCTCCTCAACAACCCTCCCTCCTCACCATTTCTCCCTCCTCAACAGCCCTCTCTCCTCACCACATCTCCCTCCTCAACCACCCTCCCTCCTCACCACCTCTCCCTCCTCAACAGCCCTCCCTCCTCACCATCTCTCCCTCCTCAACCACCCTCCCTCCTCACCACCTCTCCCTCCTCAACACCATCCCTCCTCACCATCTCTCCCTCCTCAACCACCCTCCCTCCTCACCATCTCTCCCTCCTCAACACCCCTCCCTCCTCACCATCTTTCCCTCCTCAACTGCCCTCCCTCCTCACCACCCCTCCCTCCTCAACCACCCTCCCTCCTCACCATCTCTCCCTCCTCAACACCCCTCCCTCCTCACCATCTTTCCCTCCTCAACAGCCCTCCCTCCTCACCACCTCTCCCTACTCAACATCCCTCCCTCCTCACCACCTCTCCCATCTCACCACCTCTCCCTCCTCAACCACCCTCCCTCCTCACCATCTCTCCCTCCTCAACTGCCCTCCCTCCTCACCACCCCTCCCTCCTCAATACCCTCCCTCTTCACCATCTCTCCCTCCTCAACCACCCTCCCTCCTCACCACCTCTCGCTCCTCACCATCTCTCCCTCCTCAACCACCCTCCCTCCTCACCATCTCTCCCTCCTCAACAGCCCTCCCTCCTCACCATCTCTCCCTCCTCAACCGCCCTCCCTCCTCACCATCTCTCCCTCCTCAACACCCCTCCTTCCTCACCACCTCTCCCTCCTCAACAGCCCTCCCTCCTCACCACCTCTCCCTCCTCAACCACCCTCCCTCCTCACCACCTCTCCCTCCTCAACCACCCTCCCTCCTCACCATCTCTCCCTCCTCAACTGCCCTCCCTCCTCACCATCTCTCCCTCCTCAACACCCCTCCTTCCTCACCATCTCTCCCTCCTCGATGGCCCTCCCACCTCAACACCCCTCCCTCCTCACCAACTCTACCTCCTCAACCACCCTCCCTCCTCACCACCTCTCCCTCCTCAACCATCCTCCCTCCTCACCCTCTCCCTCCTCAACCACCCTCCCTCCTCACCAACTCTCCCTCCTCAACCATCCTCCCTCCTCACCCTCTCCCTCCTCAACCACCCTCCCTCCTCACCACCTCTCCCTCCACAACCACCCTCGCTCCTCACTACCTCTCCCTCCTCAACAGCCCTCCCTCCTCACCACCTCTCCCTCCTCAACCACTCTCCATCCTCACCATCTCTCCCTCCTCAACAGCCCTCCCTCCTCACCATCTCTCCCTCCTCAATCACCCTCCCTCCTCACCATCTCTCCCTCCTCAACCACCCACCCTCCTCACCATCTCTCCCTCCTCAACCACCCTCCCTCCTCACCATCTCTCCCTCCTCAACAGCCCTTCCTCTTCACCATCTCTCCCTCCTGAACCACCCTCCCTCCTCACCATCTCTCCCTCCTCAACACCACTCCCTCCTCACCATCTCTCCCTCCTCAACAACCCTCCCTCCTCACCATCTCTCCCTCCTGAACTGCAGCTTTCTGCTCAACAACCCTTCCTCCTCAGTGCCCTCCCTCCTCAACATCCCTCCCTCTTTACCATCTCTCCCTCAACAGCTCCCCCTTATAGACTCTCCCTCCTCACCATCTCTCCCTCCTCAATATCCCTCCCTCTTTACCATCTCTCCCTCAACAGCTCCCCCAATAGACCCTCCCTCCTCACCATCTCTCCCTCCTCAGTGCCCCTCCCTCCTCAACACTCCTCCCTCTTCACCATCTCTCCCTCAACAGCTCTCCCTCAATATCTCTCCCTCCTCACCATCACGCGGCCCTCAACCACCCTCCCTCCACACCATCTCTCCCTGCTCAACACCTCTGCCTCCTCAACACCTCTTCCACCTCACCATCTCTCCCTCCACAACACCCCTCCCTCCTCACCATCTCTCCCTGCTCAACAACCCTCCCTCCTCACCATCTCTCCCTGCTCAACAACCCTCCCTCCTCAACATCTCTCCCTCCTCAACACCCCTCCCTCCTCACCACCTCTCCCTCCTAGACAGCCCTCCCTCTTCACTGCACCTCCCTCCTCAGTGACTCTCCTTCCTCAACAGCCTTCCCACCTCACCATCTCTCCCTCCTCAACTGCCCTCCCTCCTCACCATCTCTCCCTCCTCAACACCCCTCCTTCCTCACCATCTCTCCCTCCACGATGGCCCTCCCACCTCAACACCCCTCCCTCCTCACCACCTCTCCCTCCTCAACCACCCTCCCTCCTCACCACCTCTCCCTCCTCAACCATCCTCCCTCCTCACCCTCTCCCTCCTCAACCAGCCTCCCTCCTCACCACCTCTCCCTCCTCAACCACAATCCCTCCTCACTACCTCTCCCTCCTCAACAGCCCTCCCTCCTCACCACCTCTCCCTCCTCAACCACCCTCCTTCCTCACCAACTCTCCCTCCTCAACCGCCCTCCCTCCTCACCATCTCTCCCTCCTCAACCACCCTCTCTCCTCAACACCTCTCCCTCCTCAACCGCCCTCCCTCCGCACCACCTCTCCCTCCTCAACCACTCTCCCTCCTCACCATCTCTCCCTCCTCAACTGCCCTCCCTCCTCACCACCCCTCCCTCCTCAATACCCTCCCTCCTCACCATCTCTCCCTCCTCAACCACCCTCCCTCCTCACCACCTCTCCCACCTCACCATCTCTCCCTCCTCAACCACCCGCCCTCCTCACCATCTCTCACTCCTCAACAGCCCTCCCTCCTCACCATCTCTCCCTCCTCAACCGCCCTCCCTCCTCACCATCTCTCCCTCCTCAACACCCCTCCTTCCTCACCATCTCTCCCTCCTCAACAGCCCTCTCTCCTCACCACATCTCCCTCCTCAACCACCCTCCCTCCTCACCACCTCTCCCTCCTCAACAGCCCTCCCTCCTCACCATCTCTCCCTCCTCAACCACCCTCCCTCCTCACCACCTCTCCCTCCTCAACACCCTCCCTCCTCACCATCTCTCCCTCCTCAACCACCCTCCCTCCTCACCATCTCTCCCTCCTCAACACCCCACCCTCCTCACCATCTCTCCCTCGTCAACAGCCCTCCCTCCACACCACATCTCCCTCCTCAACCACCCTCCCTCCTCACCACCTCTCCCTCCTCAACCACCCTCCCTCCTCACCATCTCTCCCTCCTCAACTGCCCTCCCTCCTCACCATCTCTCCCTCCTCAACACCCCTCCCTCCTCACCATCTCTCCCTCCTCAACACCCCACCCTCCTCACCATCTCTCCCTCCTCAACACCCCTCCTTCCTCACCATCTCTCCCTCCTCAACCACCCTCCCTCCTCACTTTCTCTCCCTCCTCAACCACCCTCCCTCCTCACCATCTCTCCCTCCTCAACACCCCTCCCTCCTCACCATCTCTCCCTCCTCAACCACCCTCCCTCCTCACCATCTCTCCCTCCTCAACCGCCCTCCCTCCTCAACTGCCCTCCATCCTCACCATCTCTCCCTCCTCAACCGCCCTCCCTCCTCACCATCTCTCCCTCCTCAACCACCCGCCCTCCTCACCATCTCTCCCTCCTCAACCACCCTCCCTCCTCACCATCTCTCCCTCCTCAACAGCCCTCTCTCCTCACCATCTCTCCCTCCTCAACCACCCTCCCTCCTCACCATCTCTCCCTCCTCAACCACCCTCCCTCCTCACCATCTCTCCCTCCTCAACAGCCCTTCCTCTTCACCATCTCTCCCTCCTGAACCACCCTCCCTCCTCACCATCTCTCCCTCCTCAACACCACTCCCTCCTCACCATCTCTCCCTCCTCAACACCCCTCCCTCCTCACCATCTCTCCCTCCTCAACTTCACCTTTCTGCTCAACAACCCTTCCTCCTCAGTGCCCTCCCTCCTCAACATCCCTCCCTCTTTACCATCTCTCCCTCAACAGCTCCCCCTTATAGACTCTCCCTGCTCACCATCTCTCCCTCCTCAATATCCCTCCCTCTTTACCATCTCTCCCTCAACAGCTCCCCCAACAGACCCTCCCTCCTCACCATCTCTCCCTCCTCAGTGCCCCTCCCTCCTCAACACCCCTCCCTCTTCACCATCTCTCCCTCAATAACTCTCCCTCAATATCTCTCCCTCCTCACCATCACGCTGCCCTCAACCACCCTCCCTCCTCACCATCTCTCCCTGCTCAACACCTCTGCCTCCTCAACACCCCTTCCACCTCACCATCTCTCCCTCCACAACACCCCTCCCTCCTCACCATCTCTCCCTGCTCAACAACCCTCCCTCCTCACCAGCTCTCCCTGCTCAACAACCCTCCCTCCGCACCATCTCTCCCTCCTCAACACCCATCCCTCTTCACCATCTCTTCCTCCTCAACAACCCTCCCTCCTCACCATCTCTCCCTCCTCAACTGCCCTCCCTCCTCACCATCTCTCTCTCCTCAACACCCCTCCCTCCTCACCATCTCTCTCTCCTCAACACCCTCCCTCCTTACCATCTATCCCTCCTCAACACCCCTCCCTCCTCACCATCTCTCCCTCAACACCCCTCCCTCCTCACCATCTCTTCCTCGTTCACACACCTCCTTCCTCACCATCTCTCCCTCCCAGACAGCCCTCCCTCTTCACTGCACCTCCCTCCTGAGTGACTCTCCTTCCTCAACAGCCCTCCCACGTCATCATCTCTCACTCCTCAACACCCATCCCTCTTCACCATCTCTTCCTCCTCAACAACCCTCCCTCCTCACCATCTCTCCCTCCTCAACACCCCTCCCTCCTCACCATCTCTCCCTGCTCAACAACCCTCCCTCCTCACCATCTCTCCCTGCTCAACAACCCTCCCTCCTCACCTTCTCTACCTACTCAACACCCCTCCCTCCTCACCATCTCTCCCTCCTCAAGACCCCTCCCTCCTCACCATCTCTTCATCGTTCACACACCTCATTCCTCACCATCTCTCCCTCCTAGACAGCCCTCCCTCTTCACTGCACCTCCCTCCTCAGTGACTCTCCTTCCTCAACAGCCCTCCCACCTCACCATCTCTCCCTCCTCAACCACCCTCCCTCCTCACCACCTCTCCCTCCTCAACCACCCTCCCTCCTCACCATCTCTCCCTCCTCAACTGCCCTCCCTCCTCACCATCTCTCCCTCCTCAACACCCCTCCTTCCTCACCATCTCTCCCTCCTCGATGGCCCTCCCACCTCAACACCCCTCCCTCCTCACCACCTCTCCCTCCTCAACCATCCTCCCTCCTCACCCTCTCCCTCCTCAACCACCCTCCCACCTCACCACCGCTCCCTCCTCAACCATCCTCCCTCCTCACCCTCTCCCTCCTCAACCACCCTCCCTCCTCACTACCTCTCCCTCCTCAACAGCCCTCCCTCCTCACCACCTCTCCCTCCTCAACCACCCTCCCTCCTCACCACCTCTCCCTCCTCAACCACCCTCCCTCCTCACCATCTCTCCCTCCTCAACTGCCCTCCCTCCTCACCATCTCTCCCTCCTCAACCACCCTCTCTCCTCACCACCTCTCCCTCCTCAACCGCCCTCCCTCCGCACCACCTCTCCCTCCTCAACCACCCTCCCTCCTCACCATCTCTCCCTCCTCAACTGCCCTCCCTCCTCACCACACCTCCCTCCTCAACACCCCTCCCTCCTCACCATCTCTCCCTCCTCAACTGCCCTACTTCCTCACCACCTCTCCCTCCTCAACAGCCCTCCCTCCTCACCATCTCTCCCTCCTCAACCACCCTGCCTCCTCACCACCTCTCCCTCCTCACTATCTCTCCCTCCTCAACCACCCTCCCTCCTCACCATCTCTCCCTCCCTCCTCACCATCTCTCCCTCCTCAACTGCCCTCCCTCCTCACCATCTCTCCCTCCTCAACACCCCTCCCTCCTCACCATCTCTCCCTCCTCAACAGCCCTCTCTCCTCACATCTCCCTCCTCAACCACCCTCCCCCTCACCACCTCTCCCTCCTCAACACCCTCCCTCCTCACCATCTCTCCCTCCTCAACCACCCTCCCTCCTCACCATCTCTCCCTCCTCAACAGCCCTCGCTCCTCACCACATCTCCCTCCTCAACCACCCTCCCTCCTCACCATCTCTCCCTCCTCAACCACCCTCCCTCCTCACCATGTCTCCCTCCTCAACTGCCCTCCATCCTCACCATCTCTCCCTCCTCAACACCCCTCCTTCCTCACCATCTCTCCCTCCTCAACCACCCTCCCTCATCACCATCTCTCCCTGCTGAACCACCCTCCCTCCTCACCATCTCTCCCTCCTCAACACCCCTCCCTCCTCACCATCTCTCCCTCCTCAACCACCCTCCCTCCTCACCATCTCTCCCTCCTCAACCGCCCTCCTTCCTCAACTGCCCTCCCTCCTCACCATCTCTCCCTCCTCAACCGCCCTCCCTCCTCACCATCTCTCCCTCCTCAACCACCCGCCCTCCTCACCATCTCTCACTCCTCAACCACCCTCCCTCCTCACCATCTCTCCTCCTCAACCACCCGCCCTCCTCACCATCTCTCCCTCCTCAACCACCCTCCCTCCTCACCATCTCTCCCTCCTCAACAGCCCTCCCTCCTCACCATCTCTCCCTCCTCAACCACCCTCCCTCCTCACCATCTCTCCCTCCTCAACCACCCTCCCTCCTCACCATCTCTCCCTCCTCAACAGCCCTTCCTCTTCACCATCTCTCCCTCCTGAACCACCCTCCCTCCTCACCATCTCTCCCTCCTCAACTGCAGCTTTCTGCTCAACAACCCTTCCTCCTCAGTGCCCTCCCTCCTCAACATCCCTCCCTCTTTACCATCTCTCCCTCAACAGCTCCCCCTTATAGACTCTCCCTCCTCACCATCTCTCCCTCCTCAATATCCCTCCCTCTTTACCATCTCTCCCTCAACAGCTCCCCCAATAGACCCTCCCTCCTCACCATCTCTCCCTCCTCAGTGCCCCTCCCGCCTCAACACCCCTCCCTCTTCACCATCTCTCCCTCCTCGATGGCCCTCCCACCTCAACACCCCTCCCTCCTCACCACCTCTCCCTCCTCAACCATCCTCCCTCCTCACCACCTCTCCCTCCTCAACCACCCTCCCACCTCACCACCGCTCCCTCCTCAACCATCCTCCCTCCTCACCCTCTCCCTCCTCAACCACCCTCCCTCCTCACTACCTCTCCCTCCTCAACAGCCCTCCCTCCTCACCACCTCTCCCTCCTCAACCACCCTCCCTCCTCACCACCTCTCCCTCCTCAACCACCCTCCCTCCTCACCATCTCTCCCTCCTCAACTGCCCTCCCTCCTCACCATCTCTCCCTCCTCAACCACCCTCTCTCCTCACCACCTCTCCCTCCTCAACCGCCCTCCCGCGGCACCACCTCTCCCTCCTCAACCACCCTCCCTCCTCACCATCTCTCCCTCCTCAACTGCCCTCCCTCCTCACCACACCTCCCTCCTCAACACCCCTCCCTCCTCACCATCTCTCCCTCCTCAACTGCCCTACTTCCTCACCACCTCTCCCTCCTCAACAGCCCTCCCTCCTCACCATCTCTCCCTCCTCAACCACCCTGCCTCCTCACCACCTCTCCCTCCTCACTATCTCTCCCTCCTCAACCACCCTCCCTCCTCACCATCTCTCCCTCCCTCCTCACCATCTCTCCCTCCTCAACTGCCCTCCCTCCTCACCATCTCTCCCTCCTCAACACCCCTCCCTCCTCACCATCTCTCCCTCCTCAACAGACCTCCCTCCTCACCATCTCTCCCTCCTCAACCACCCTCCCTCCTCACCACCTCTCCCTCCTCAACACCCTCCCTCCTCACCATCTCTCCCTCCTCAACCACCCTCCCTCCTCACCATCTCTCCCTCCTCAACAGCCCTCCCTCCTCACCACATCTCCCTCCTCAACCACCCTCCCTCCTCACCATCTCTCCCTCCTCAACCACCCTCCCTCCTCACCATCTCTCCCTCCTCAACTGCCCTCCATCCTCACCATCTCTCCCTCCTCAACACCCCTCCTTCCTCACCATCTCTCCCTCCTCAACCACCCTCCCTCATCACCATCTCTCCCTGCTGAACCACCCTCCCTCCGCACCATCTCTCCCTCCTCAACACCCCTCCCTCCTCACCATCTCTCCCTCCTCAACCACCCTCCCTCCTCACCATCTCTCCCTCCTCAACCGCCCTCCTTCCTCAACTGCCCTCCCTCCTCACCATCTCTCCCTCCTAAACCGCCCTCCCTCCTCACCATCTCTCCCTCCTCAACCACCCTCCCTCCTCACCATCTCTCCCTCCTCAACCACCCTCCCTCCTCACCATCTCTCCCTCCTCAACCACCCGCCCTCCTCACCATCTCTCCCTCCTCAACCACCCTCCCTCCTCACCATCTCTCCCTCCTCAACTTCCCTCCCTCCTCACCATCTCTCCCTCCTCAACCACCCTGCCTCCTCACCATCTCTCCCTCCTCAACCACCCTCCCTCCTCACCATCTCTCCCTCCTCAACAGCCCTTCCTCTTCACCATCTCTCCCTCCTGAACCACCCTCCCTCCTCACCATCTCTCCCTCCTCAACTGCAGCTTTCTGCTCAACAAAACCCTTCCTCCTCAGTGCCCTCCCTCCTCAACATCCCTCCCTCTTTACCATCTCTCCCTCAACAGCTCCCCCTTATAGACTCTCCCTCCTCACCATCTCTCCCTCCTCAATATCCCTCCCTCTTTACCATCTCTCCCTCAACAGCTCCCCCAATAGACCCTCCCTCCTCACCATCTCTCCCTCCTCAGTGCCCCTCCCTCCTCAACACCCCTCCCTCTTCACCATCTCTCCCTCAACAGCTCTCCCTCAATATCTCTCCCTCCTCACCATCACGCTGCCCTCAACCACCCTCCCTCCTCACCATCTCTCCCTGCTCAACACCTCTGCCTCCGCAACACCCCTTCCACCTCACCATCTCTCCCTCCACAACACCCCTCCCTGCTCACCATCTCTCCCTGCTCAACAACCCTCCCTCCTCACCATCTCTCCCTGCTAAACAACCCTCCCTCCTCACCATCTCTCCCTCCTCAACACCCCTCCCTCCTCACCATCTCTCCCTCCTAGACAGCCCTCCCTCTTCACTGCACCTCCCTCCTCAGTGACTCTCCTTCCTCAACAGCCCTCCCACCTCACCATCTCTCCCTCCTCAACTGCCCTCCCTCCTCACCATCTCTCCCTCCTCAACACCCCTCCTACCTCACCATCTCTCCCTCCTCAACAACCCTCCCTCCTCACCTTCTCTACCTCCTGAACACCCCTCCCTCCTCACCATCTCTCCCTGCTCAACAACCCTCCCTCCTCACCATCTCTCCCTCCTCAACACCCCTCCCTCCTCACCATCTCTCCCTCCTCAACTGCCCTCCCTCCTCACCATCTCTCCCTCCTCAACACCCCTCCTACCTCACCATCTCTCCCTCCTCAACAACCCTCCCTCCTCACCTTCTCTACCTCCTGAACACCCCTCCCTCCTCACCATCTCTCCCTCCTCAACACCCCTCCCTCCTCACCATCTCTCTCTCCTCAACAACCTCCCTCCTTACCATCTCTCCCTCCTGACCATCTCTCCCTCCTCAACACCCCTCCCTCCTTACCATCTCTTCCTCGTTCACACACCTCCTTCCTCACCATCTCTCCCACCGACACAGCCCTCCCTCTTCACTGCACCTCCCTCCTCAGTGACTCTCCTTCCTCAACAGCCCTCCCACCTCACCATCTCTCCCTCCTCGACACCCATCCATCTTCACCATCTCTTCCTCCTCAACAACCCTCCCTCCTCACCATCTCTCCCTCCTCAACATCCCTCCCTCCTCACCATTTCTCCCTGCTCACCAACCCTCCCTCCTCACCATCTCTCCCTGCTCAACACCCCTCCCTCCTCACCATCTCTCCCTGCTCAACAACCCTCCCTCCTCACTATCTCTCCCTGCTCAACAACCCTCCCTCCTCACCATCTCTCCCTGCTCAACAACCCTCCCTCCTCACCATCTCTCCCTCCTCAACAACCCTCCCTCCTCACCTTCTCTCCCTCCTCAACACCCCTCCCTCCTCACCTTCTCTCCCTCCTCAAGACCCCTCCCTCCTCACCATCTCTTCCTCATTCACACACCTCCATCCTCACCATCTCTCCCTCCTAGACAGCCCTCCCTCTTCACTGCACCACCCTCCTCAGTGACTCTCCTTCCTCAACAGCCCTCCCAGCTCACCACCTCTCCCTCCTCAACCACCCTCCCTCCTCACCACCTCTCCCTCCTCAACCACCCTCCCTCCTCACCATCTCTCCCTCCTCAACCACCCTCCCTTCTCACCATCTCTCCCTCCTCAACTGCCCTCCCTCCTCACCATCTCTCCCTCCTGAACACCCCTCCTTCCTCACCATCTCTCCCTCCTTGATGGCCCTCCCACCTAAACACCCTCCCTCCTCACTACCTCTCCCTCCTCAACCGCCCTCCCTCCTCACCATCTCTCTCTCCTCAACCACCCTCCCTCCTCACTACCTCTCCCTCCTCAACAGCCCTCCCTCCTCACCACCTCTCCCTCCTCAACCACCCTCCCTCCTCACTACCTCTCCCTCCTCAACAGCCCTCCCTCCTCACCACCTCTCCCTCCTCAACCACCCTCCCTCCTCACCACCTCTCCCTCCTCAACCACCCTCCCTCCTCACCACCTCTCCCTCCTCAACCGCCCTCCCTCTGCACCACCTCTCCCTCCTCAACCACCCTCCCTCCTCACCATCTCTCCCTCCTCAACAGCCCTCCCTCCTCACCACCCCTCCCTCCTCAACCACCCTCCCTCCTCACCATCTCTCCCTCCTCAACAGCCCTCCTTCCTCACCACCTCTCCCTCCTCAACAGCCCTCCCTCCTCACCATGTCTCCCCCCTCAACCACCGTCCCTCCTCACCATCTCTCCCTCCTCAACTGCCCTCCCTCCTCACCATCTCTCCCTCCTCAACACCCCTCCCTCCTTACCATCTCTCCCTCCTCAACCACCCTCCCTCCTCACTATCTCTCCGTTCTCAACACCCCTCCCTCCTCACCATCTCTCCCTCCTCAACAGCCCTCCCTCCTCACCACATCTCGATCCTCAACCACCCTCCCTCCTCACCACCTCTCCCTCCTCAACCACCCTCCCTCCTCACCATCTCTCCCTCCTCAACAACCCTCCCTCCTCACCATCTCTCCCTGCTCAACAACCCTCCCTCCTCACCATCTCTCCCTCCGCAACACCCATCCCTCTTCACCATCTCTTCCTCCTCAACAACCCTCCCTCCTCACCATCATTCCCTCCTCAACACCCTCCCTCCTCACCATCTCTCCCTCCTCAACACCCCTCCCTCCTCACCATCTCTCTCTCCTCAACACCCTCCCTCCTTACCATCTCTCCCTCCTCAACACCCCTCCCTCCTCACCATCTCTCCCTCCTCAACACCCCTCCCTCCTCACCATCTCTTCCTCGTTCACACACCTCCTTCCTCACCATCTCTCCCTCCTAGACAGCCCTCCCTCTTCACTGCACCTCCCTCCTCAGTGACTCTCCTTCCTCAACAGCCCTCCCACCTCACCATCTCTCCCTCCTCAACACCCATCCCTCTTCACCATCTCTTCCTCCTCAACAACCCTCCCTCCTCACCATCTCTCCCTCCTCAACACCCCTCCCTCCTCACCATCTCACCCAGCTCAACAACCCTCCCTCCTCACCATCTCTCCCTCCTCAACACCCCTCCCTCCTCACCATCTCTCCCTCCTCAAGACCCCTCCCTCCTCACCATCTCTTCCTAGTTCACACACCTCCTTCCTCACCATCTCTCCCTCCTAGACAGCCCTCCCTCTTCACTGCACCTACCTCCTCAGTGACTCTCCTTCCTCAACAGCCCTCCCACCTCACCATCTCTCCCTCCTCAACACCCATCCTTCTTCACCATCTCTTCCTCCTCAACAACCCTCCCTCCTCACCATCTTTACCTCTTCAACTCCCTCCCTCCTCACCATCACTCCCTCCTCAACACCCCTCCCTCCTCACCATCTCTCCCTCCTCAACCACCCTCCCTCCTCACCATCTGTCCCTCCTCAACAGCCCTTCCTCTTCACCATCTCTCCCTCCTGAACCACCCTCCCTCCTCACCATCTCTCCCTCCTCAACACCACTCCCTCCTCACCATCTCTCCCTCCTCAACACCCCTCCCTCCTCACCATCTCTCCCTCCTAGACAGCCCTCCCTCTTCACTGCACCTCCCTCCTCAGTGACTCTCCTTCCTCAACAGCCCTCGCACCTCACCATCTCTCCCTCCTCAACTGCCCTCCCTCCTCACCATCTCTCCCTCCTCAACACCCCTCCTACCTCACCATCTCTCCCTCCTCAACACCCTCCCTCCTCACCTTCTCTACCTCCTGAACACCCCTCCCTCCTCACCATCTCTCCCTGCTCAACAACCCTCCCTCCTCACCATCTCTCCCTCCTCAACACCCCTCCCTCCTCACCATCTCTCCCTCCTCAACACCCCTCCCTCCTCACCATCTCTCCCTCCTCAAGACCCCTCCCTCCTCACCATCTCTTCCTCGTTCACACACCTCCTTCCTCACCATCTCTCCCTCCTAGACAGCCCTCCCTCTTCACTGCACCTACCTCCTCAGTGACTCTCCTTCCTCAACAGCCCTCCCACCTCACCATCTCTCCCTCCTCAACACCCATCCCTCTTCACCATCTCTTCCTCCTCAACAACCCTCCCTCCTCACCATCTTTCCCTCCTCAACTCCCTCCCTCCTCACCATCTCTCCCTCCTCAACATCCCTCCCTCCTCACCATCTCTCTCTCCTCAACAACCTCCCTCCTCAACACCCATCCCTCTTCACCATCTCTTCCTCCTCAACAACCCTCCCTCCTCACCATCTCTCCCTCCTCAACTGCCCTCCCTCCTCACCATCTCTCTCTCCTCAACACCCCTCCCTCCTCACCATCTCTCTCTCCTCAACACCCTCCCTCCTTACCATCTATCCCTCCTCAACACCCCTCCCTCCTCACCATCTCTCCCTCAACACCCCTCCCTCCTCACCATCTCTTCCTCGTTCACACACCTCCTTCCTCACCATCTCTCCCTCCGAGACAGCCCTCCCTCTTCACTGCACCTCCCTCCTCAGTGACTCTCCTTCCTCAACAGCCCTCCCACCTCACCATCTCTCCCTCCTCAACACCCATCCCTCTTCACCATCTCTTCCTCCTCAACAACCCTCCCTCCTCACCATCTCTCCCTCCTCAACACCCCTCCCTCCTCACCATCTCTCCCTCCTCAACAACCCTCCCTCCTCACCATCTCTCCCTCCTCAACAACCCTCCCTCCTCACCACTCTCTCAACCTCCTCAACCACCCCTCCCTCCTCACCATCTCTCCCTCCTCAAGACCCCTCCCTCCTCACCATCTCTTCATCGTCAACCACCCTCCCTCCTCACCACCTCTCCCTCCTCACCATCTCTCCCTCCTCAACAGCCCTCCCTCCTCACCATCTCTCCCTCCTCAACCACCTCTCCCTCCTCAACAGCCCTCCCTCCTCACCATCTCTCCCTCCTCAACCACCCTCCCTCCTCACCACCTCTCCCTCCTCAACCACCCTCCCTCCTCACCATCTCTCCCTCCTCAACTGCCCTCCCTCCTCACCATCTCTCCCTCCTCAACACCCCTCCCTCCTCACCATCTCTCCCTCCTCAACCACCCTCCCTCCTCACCATCTCTCCCTCCTCAACACCCCTCCCTCCTCACCATCTCTCCCTCCTCAACTGCCCTCCCTCCTCACCATCTCTCCCTCCTCAACCACCCTCCCTCCTCACCATCTCTCCCTCCTCAACCACCCTCCCTCCTCACCCTCTCCCTCCTCAACCACCCTCCCTCCTCACTACCTCTCCCTCCTCAACAGCCCTCCCTCCTCACCACCTCTCCCTCCTCAACCACCCTCCCTCCTCACCACCTCTCCCTCCTCAACCACCCTCCCTCCTCACCATCTCTCCCTCCTCAACTGCCCTCCCTCCTCACCATCTCTCCCTCCTCAACCACCCTCCCTCCTCACCACCTCTCCCTCCTCAACCACCCTCCCTCCTCACCATCTCTCCCTCCTCAACCACCCTCCCTCCTCACCATCTCTCCCTCCTCAACTGCCCTCCCTCCTCACCATCTCTCCCTCCTCAACACCCCTCCCTCCTCACCATCTCTCCCTCCTCAACACCCCTCCCTCCTCACCATCTCTCCCTCCTCAACTGCGCTCCCTCCTCACCATCTCTCCCTCCTCAACCACCCTGCCTCCTCACCACCTCTCCCTCCTCACTATCTCTCCCTCCTCAACCACCCTCCCTCCTCACCATCTCTCCCTCCTCAACTGCCCTCCATCCTCACCATCTCTCCCTCCTCAACTGCCCTCCCTCCTCACCATCTCTCCCTCCTCAACAGCCCTCCTCCTCAACACCCCTCCTCCTCACCATCTCTCCCTCCTCGATGGCCCTCCCTCCTCAACACCCTCCCTCCTCACCATCTCTCCCTCCTCAACCATCCTCCCTCCTCACCATCTCTCCCTCCTCAACCACCCTCCCACCTCACCACCGCTCCCTCCTCAACCACCCTCCCTCCTCACCATCTCTCCCTCCTCAACCACCCTCCCTCCTCACCACCTCTCCCTCCTCAACAGCCCTCCCTCCTCACCACTCTCCCTCCTCAACCACCCTCCCTCCTCACCATCTCTCCCTCCTCAACCACCCTCCCTCCTCACCATCTCTCCCTCCTCAACTGCCCTCCCTCCTCACCATCTCTCCCTCCTCAACCACCCTCCCTCCTCACCATCTCTCCCTCCTCAACCGCCCTCCCTCCTCACTCACCATCTCTCCCTCCTCAACCACCCTCCCTCCTCACCATCTCTCCCTCCTCAACCACCCTCCCTCCTCACCATCTCTCCCTCCTCAACACCCCTCCCTCCTCACCATCTCTCCCTCCTCAACCACCCTCCCTCCTCACCATCTCTCCCTCCTCAACAGCCCTCCCTCCTCACCATCTCTCCCTCCTCAACCACCCTCCCTCCTCACCATCTCTCCCTCCTCAACCACCCTCCCTCACCATCTCTCCCTCCTCAACCACCCTCCCTCCTCACCATCTCTCCCTCCTCAACAGCCCTCTCCCTCCTCACCATCTCTCCCTCCTCAACACCCCTCCCTCCTCACCATCTCTCCCTCCTCAACAGCCCTCTCCTCCTCACATCTCCCTCCTCAACCACCCTCCCCCTCACCACCTCTCCCTCCTCAACACCCTCCCTCCTCACCATCTCTCCCTCCTCAACCACCCTCCCTCCTCACCATCTCTCCCTCCTCAACAGCCCTCCCTCCTCACCACATCTCCCTCCTCAACCACCCTCCCTCCTCACCATCTCTCCCTCCTCAACCACCCTCCCTCCTCACCATCTCTCCCTCCTCAACTGCCCTCCATCCTCACCATCTCTCCCTCCTCAACACCCCTCCTTCCTCACCATCTCTCCCTCCTCAACCACCCTCCCTCATCACCATCTCTCCCTCCTCAACCACCCTCCCTCCTCACCATCTCTCCCTCCTCAACTCTCCCTCCAACCACCCTCCCTCCTCACCCTCTCCCTCCTCACCATCTCTCCCTCCTCAACTCTCCCTCCTCAACGCCCCTCCCTCCTCACCATCTCTCCCTCCTCAACCACCCCTCCTTCCTCAACTCTCCCTCTCCCACCCGCCCTCCTCACCATCTCTCCCTCCTCAACCACCCTCCCTCCTCACCATCTCTCCCTCCTCAACCACCCTCCCTCCTCACCATCTCTCCCTCCTCAACCACCCTCCCTCCTCACCATCTCTCCCTCCTCAACCACCCTCCCTCCTCACCCCTCCCTCCTCACCATCTCTCCCTCCTCAACAGCCCTCCCTCCTCACCATCTCTCCCTCCTCAACCACCCTCCCTCCTCACCATCTCTCCCTCCTCAACCACCCTCCCTCCTCACCATCTCTCCCTCCTCAACCACCCTCCCTCCTCACCATCTCTCCCTCCTCAACCACCCTCCCTCCTCACCATCTCTCCCTCCTCAACATCCCTCTCCTCCTCACCATCTCTCCCTCCTCAACCACCCTCCCTCCTCACCATCTCTCCCTCCTCAACCACCTCTCCCTCCTCACCATCTCTCCCTCCTCAACCACCCTCCCTCTCCTCACCATCTCTCCCTCCTCAACACCCTCCCTCCTCACCATCTCTCCCTCCTCAACTGCCCTCCCTCCTCACCATCTCTCCCTCCTCAACACCCTCCCTCCTCACCATCTCTCCCTCCTCAACAGCCCTCCCTCCTCACCATCTCTCCCTCCTCAACCACCCTCCCTCCTCACCATCTCTCCCTCCTCAACACCCTCCCTCCTCACCATCTCTCCCTCCTCAACCACCCTCCCTCCTCACCATCTCTCCCTCCTCAACAGCCCTCCCTCCTCACCATCTCTCCCTCCTCAACCACCCTCCCTCCTCACCATCTCTCCCTCCTCAACCACCCTCCCTCCTCACCATCTCTCCCTCCTCAACACCCCTCCCTCCTCACCATCTCTCCCTCCTCAACACCCCTCCTTCCTCACCATCTCTCCCTCCTCAACCACCCTCCCTCCTCACCATCTCTCCCTCCTCAACCACCCTCCCTCCTCACCATCTCTCCCTCCTCAACCCCCCTCCCTCCTCACCATCTCTCCCTCCTCAACCACCCTCCCTCCTCACCATCTCTCCCTCCTCAACAGCCCTCCCTCCTCAACTGCCCTCCCTCCTCACCATCTCTCCCTCCTCAACCGCCCTCCCTCCTCACCATCTCTCCCTCCTCAACCACCCTCCCTCCTCACCATCTCTCCCTCCTCAACCACCCTCCCTCCTCACCATCTCTCCCTCCTCAACCTCCCTCCCTCCTCACCATCTCTCCCTCCTCAACCACCCTCCCTCCTCACCATCTCTCCCTCCTCAACAGCCCTCCCTCCTCACCATCTCTCCCTCCTCAATCACCCTCCCTCCTCACCATCTCTCCCTCCTCAACCACCCTCCCTCCTCACCATCTCTCCCTCCTCAACAGCCCTCCCTCCTCACCATCTCTCCCTCCTGAACACCCTCCTCTCACCCTCCCTCCTCACCATCTCTCCCTCCTCAACACCCTCCCTCCTCCTCACCATCTCTCCCTCCTCAACAACCCTCCCTCCTCACCATCTCTCCCTCCTCAACCACCCTCCCTCCTCACCATCTCTCCCTCCTCAACAACCCTCCCTCCTCACCATCTCTCCCTCCTCCTCACCACTCTCCCTCAACACCCTCCCTCCTCACCATCTCTCCCTCCTCAACACCACTCCCTCTTCACCATCTCTTCCTCCTCAACAACCCTCCCTCCTCACCATCTCTCCCTCCTCAACACCCTCCCTCCTCACCATCTCTCCCTCCTCAACCACCCTCCCTCCTCACCATCTCTCCCTCCTCAACCACCCTCCCTCCTCACCATCTCTCCCTCCTCAACACCCCTCCCTCCTCACCATCTCTCCCTCCTCAACCCCCTCCCTCCTCACCATCTCTCCCTCCTTATCCCTCCCCCTCAACACCCCTCCTCCTCACCATCTCTCCCTCCTCAACCGCCTCCCTCCTCACCTCCTCTCCTAACCACCCTCCCTCCTCACCCTCTCCCTCAACAGCCCTCCCTCCTCACCACTCTCCCTCCTCCTCCCTCCTCACCCTCTCCTCCTCAAACCCTCCCTCCTCACCACTCTCCCTCCTCAACCACCCTCCCTCCTCACCATCTCTCCCTCCTCAACCACCCTCCCTCCTCACCATCTCTCCCTCCTCAACCACCCTCCCTCCTCACCATCTCTCTCCTCCTCAACCCCTCCCTCCCACCACCCGCCCTCCTCACCATCTCTCCCTCCTCAACAGCCCTCCCTCCTCACCATCTCTCCCTCCTCAACAGCCCTCCCTCCTCACCATCTCTCAACCACCTCCCTCCTCACCATCTCTCCCTTCCACCCTCCCTCCTCACCATCTCTCCCTCCAACACCCCTCCCTCCTTACCATCTCTCCCCTCAACTCCCTCCTCACCATCTCTCCTCCTCAACACCCTCCCTCTCACCATCTCTCCTCCCCCTCCTCAACATCTCCCTCCCACCCTCCCTCCTCAACACCTCTCCCTCCTCAACAACCCTCCCTCCTCACCATCTCTCCCTGCTCAACAACCCTCCCTCCTCACCATCCTCCCTGCTCAACTCCCTCCTCACCATCTCTCCCTCCTCAACACCCATCCCTCCCTCCTCACCACAACCTCCCTCCTCACCATCATTCCCTCAACACCCTCCCTCCTCACCATCTCTCCCTCCTCAACACCCCTCCCTCCTCACCATCTCTCTCCCTCCTTACCTCTATCCCTCCTCAACACCCCTCCCTCCTCACCATCTCTCCCTCCTCAACACCCCTCCCTCCTCACCATCTCTTCCTCGTTCACACACCTCCTTCCTCACCATCTCTCCCTCCTAGACAGCCCTCCCTCTTCACTGCACCTCCCTCCTCAGTGACTCTCCTTCCTCAACAGCCCTCCCACCTCACCATCTCTCCCTCCTCAACACCCATCCCTCCTCACCATCTCTTCCTCCTCAACAACCCTCCCTCCTCACCATCCAACACCCCTCCCTCCTCACCATCTCTCCCAGCTCAACAACCCTCCCTCCTCACCATCTCTCCCTCCTCAACCCCTCCCTCCTCACCATCTCTCCCTCCTCAAGACCCCTCCCTCCTCACCATCTCTCCTAGTTCACACACCTCCTTCCTCACCATCTCTCCCTCCTAGACACCCCTCCCTCTTCACTCACCTACCTCTCCTTCCTCAACAGCCCTCCCACCTCACCATCTCTCCTCCTCACAAACCATCTCTCCTCCTCACAACCCTCCCTCCTCACCACCTCTCCCTCCTCAACCACCCTCCCTCCTCAACCACCCTCCCTCCTCACCATCTCTCCCTCCTCAACAGCCCTCCCTCCTCACCATCTCTCCCTCCTCAACCACCCTCCCTCCTCACCATCTCTCCCTCCTCAACCACCCCTCCCTCCTCACCATCTCTCCCTCCTCAACCACCCTCCCTCCTCACCATCTCTCCCTCCTCAACACCCCTCCCTCCTCACCATCTCTCCCTCCTCAACACCCTTCCCTCCTCACCACCTCTCCCTCCTCAACCACCCTCCCTCCTCACCATCTCTCCCTCCTCAACTGCCCTCCCTCCTCACCATCTCTCCCTCCTCAACACCCCTCCCTCCTCACCATCTCTCCCTCCTCAACCACCCTCCCTCCTCACCATCTCTCCCTCCTCAACACCCCTCCCTCCTCACCATCTCTCCCTCCTCAACCACCCTCCCTCCTCACCATCTCTCCCTCCTCAACCACCCTCCCTCCTCACCATCTCTCCCTCCTCAACCACCCTCCCTCCTCACCATCTCTCCCTCCTCAACACCCCTCCCTCCTCACCATCTCTCCCTCCTCAACCACCCTCCCTCCTCACCATCTCTCCCTCCTCAACCACCCTCCCTCCTCACCATCTCTCCCTCCTCAACACCCCTCCCTCCTCACCATCTCTCCCTCCTCAACACCCCTCCCTCCTCACCATCTCTCCCTCCTCAACAGCCCTCCCTCCTCACCATCTCTCCCTCCTCAACCACCCTCCCTCCTCACCATCTCTCCCTCCTCAACAACCCTCCCTCCTCACCATCTCTCCCTCCTCAACACCCCTCCCTCCTCACCATCTCACCAAGCTCAACAACCCTCCCTCCTCACCATCTCTCCCTCCTCAACACCCCTCCCTCCTCACCATCTCTCCCTCCTCAACACCCCTCCCCCCTCACCATCTCTTCCTCGTTCACACACCTCCTTCCTCACCATCTCTCCCTCCTAGACAGCCCTCCCTCTTCACTGCACCTCCCTCCTCAGTGACTCTCCTTCCTCAACAGCCCTCCCACCTCACCATCTCTCCCTCCTCAACACCCATCCCTCGTCACCATCTCTCCCTCCTCAACAACCCTCCCTCCTCAGCATCTCTCCCTCCTCCCTCCTCAACTCCCTCCCTCCTCACCATCTCTCCCTCCTCAACCTCTCCCTCCTCACCCCTCCCTCCTCACCATCTCTCCCTCCTCAACCACCCTCCCTCCTCACCATCTCTCCCTCCTCAACAGCCCTCCTCCCCTCTCCTCACCATCTCTCCCTCCTCAACAGCCCTCCTTCCTCACCACCTCTCCCTCCTCAACAGCCCTCCCTCCTCAACTCCCCCCTCAACCCTCCCTCCTCACCATCTCTCCCTCCTCAACACCACTCCCTCCTCACCATCTCTCCCTCCTCAACACCCCTCCCTCCTCACCATCTCTCCCTCCTCAACAACCCTCCCTCCTCACCATCTCTCCCTCCTCAACACCCCTCCCTCCTCACCATCTCTCCCTCCTCAACCACCCTCCCTCCTCACCATCTCTCCCTCCTCAACCACCCTCCCTCCTCAACACCCTCCCTCCTCACCATCTCTCCCTCCTCAACAGCCCTCCCTCCTCACCATCTCTCCCTCCTCAACAACCCTCCCTCCTCACCATCTCTCCCTCCTCAACCACCCTCCCTCCTCACCATCTCTCCCTCCTCAACACCCCTCCCTCCTCACCATCTCTCCCTCCTCAACACCCCTCCCTCCTCACCATCTCTCCCTCCTCAACTCAACACCCCTCCCTCCTCACCATCTCTCCCTCCTCAACACCCCTCCTTCCTCACCATCTCTCCCTCCTCAACCACCCTCCCTCCTCACCATCTCTCCCTCCTCAACCACCCTCCCTCCTCACCATCTCTCCCTCCTCAACACCCCTCCCTCCTCACCATCTCTCCCTCCTCAACAACCCTCCCTCCTCACCATCTCTCCCTCCTCAACACCCCTCCCTCCTCACCATCTCTCCCTCCTCAAGACCCCTCCCTCCTCACCATCTCTCCCTCCTCGTTCCTCACCACCCCTCCTCCTCCTCACCATCTCTCCCTCCTCAACCAGCCCTCCCTCTTCACTGCACCTACCTCCTCAGTCCCTCTCCCACCTCTCCTCAACCACCCTCCCTCCTCACCATCTCTCCCTCCTCAACTGCCCTCCCTCCTCACCATCTCTCCCTCCTCAACCACCCTCCCTCCTCACCACCTCTCCCTCCTCAACTCCCTCCCTCCGCACCATCTCTCCCTCCTCAACCACCCTCCCTCCTCACCATCTCTCCCTCCTCAACCACCCTCCCTCCTCACCATCTCTCCCTCCTCAACAGCCCTCCCTCCTCACCATCTCTCCCTCCTCAACAGCCCTCCCTCCTCACCATCTCTCCCTCCTCAACCACCCTCCCTCCTCACCATCTCTCCCTCCTCAACACCCTCCCTCCTCACCATCTCTCCCTCCTCAACCACCCTCCCTCCTCACCTCCTCCTCCCTCCTCACCATCTCTCTCCTCCTGCCTCCCTGCTCACCATCTCTCCCTCCTCAACACCCTCCCTCCTCACCATCTCTCCCTCCTCAACCAGCCCTCCCTCCTCACCATCTCTCCCTCCTCAACCATCCCTCCCTCATCTCCCTCCTCAACCACCCTCCCTCCTCACCATCTCTCCCTCCTCAACCACCCTCCCTCCTCACCATCTCTCCCTCCTCAACTCCCTCCCTCCTCACCATCTCTCCCTCCTCACCACCCTCCTTCGCTCACCATCTCTCCCTCCTCAACCACCCTCCCTCCTCACCATCTCTCCCTGCTCAACCACCTCTCACCTCCTCCTCAACACCCCTCCCTCCTCACCATCTCTCCCTCCTCAACCACCCTCCCTCCTCACCATCTCTCCCTCCTCAACAACCCTCCCTCCTCACCATCTCTCCCTCCTCAACAACCCTCCCTCCTCACCATCTCTCCCTCCTCAACCACCCATCCCTCCTCACCATCTCTCCCCCTCAACAACCCTCCCTCCTCACCATCTCTCCCTCCTCAACCACCCTCCCTCCTCACCATCTCTCCCTCCTCAACACCCCTCCCTCCTCACCATCTCTCCCTCCTCAACACCCCTCCCTCCTTACCATCTCTCCCTCCTCAACACCCTCCCTCCTCACCATCT
>NW_026948165.1:861418-964368 GCF_963921235.1 Mobula hypostoma | reverse complement strand
CCCAGGGATAGGGAAAACAACAATGGTACAAAAAATTGTTTATGACTGGGCCACGGGAAAAATATATCAACAATTTCAGTTTGTCTTCAGTTTCAAGTTCCGAGATTTAAACACCATTAACCGCAGAATAAGCCTGACGGAACTGATTCTGGATCAGTATCCATACTTTGGGAATATCCTGAGAGAGGTCTGGAAGAACCCAGAAGGATTGCTGTTTATATTCGATGGTTTGGATGAATTCAAACACAACATCGATTTTGCTGACAGTCGGAGAGATACAGAACCCAAGCACCAGTGCCCAGATCCTGAGTGGTGGTGTGAAGTGTCTGACATTGTGTACAGTTTAATCCAGGGCAAGCTGCTCCCAGGGTGTTCAGTGCTGGTGACCACCCGTCCCACTGCGTTACATCTATTGGAAAAGGCTGAGATCGGTGTCTGGGCTGAAATCCTGGGATTTGTTGGTGAGGAACGGAAGGAATATTTCATCAGGCATTTTGAAGATCAGACGGTGGCAGCAGCTGTTTTCAAACATGTGAAGGAGAACGAGATCCTGTACACCATGAGCTACAACCCCTCCTACTGCTGGATCCTCGCTCTGGCACTGGGCCCCTTCTTCACACAAAGAGTCAGGGACCCGAAGCGAGTTCCCAAGACCATCACCCAGCTATATTCCTACTATATTTACAATATCCTGAAAAACCACGGCCGTGAGATTGAGAGCCCCCGTGATGTGTTACTCAGAGTTGGTCAGATGGCCCTCAAAGGCGTGTCCGAGAGGAAGATTGTGTTTACAGATGGAGATTTGATCAACCACGATCTGCAGCCTTCCCAGTTCCTGTCCGGGTTCCTGATGGAGCTTTTGGAGAGAGAGGATTCTGCCCGGTGTGTAGTGTACACATTCCCACACCTCACCATCCAGGAGTTTGTAGCTGCAGTCGCACAATTCCTGATCCCAGATGGCAGAGATATCCTAAAGTTCCTCGCTGAAGCCCACAACACCACAGATGGGCGATTTGAGGTATTTCTCCGTTTTGTTGCTGGTCTCTCCAACCCAATGACAGCTCGGGGCCTGGAAGAATTTCTGGGTCCATTTCCTCGTCAAACAACCTGCCGGGTGATTGACTGGGTGAAGGAGGAGGTTAAACGTCAGAGTGGAAACACATGGAGTGAAGCTGGTAAAAGGAGCCTCCTGAAAACTTTGCACTACCTGTTTGAGTCTCAGAATAGTGGACTGGCTCAGGCCGCACTGGGATCAGTGGAAACACTTTCATTCAGTGGAATGACACTGACCCCGATTGACTGCGCAGTCCTGTCTCATGTCATCGGACTCTGTGATACAATAAAACACCTCGACCTGGAGAGCTGCCACATTCAGTGTGAAGGAATCCAGCGGCTGGGACCCGGACTGCACAAGTGCCAGGAGTTGGGGTAACTTTATTTATCTCTCACTCTGAACTGTGAAACCGTTTCATTGTGTTGTTTCGACAATGAAGGATTTGTGACCAACGACCAGGGAATCGGTCAGTAAATCCACAAGGACGGTAATGTTCTGTGGTTGCTTGTGAAGGGATGTTGGAGACTGCAGCATTTCAGTGAACCAACTGTTTAATCTTAAATCACAGGAATTGCCTTGTTTCTCAAAACGTGTGTCAAGTCCATTGACAAGTTTCTACCTTCTCACTGTTACTGACACCCAGTCCGACACTGACTACAACAGGTTTCTCCGAGTTTCAAGCTTCACACCCTCTTCCCGGTGAGGGACAAGAGAGGATTAATCTTCTGTTCAGTGAGAGGACGAGAAATGCATCTGTGAAATTGTCCTCCCCCTGCTTTTCCCCGCGCCCGACTATCACCATCTCTCTTCTTGCATGACTTTGCTCACTAGTAGATTCACAACCCCCATGTGGACATTTCCATGTTGTGGGCCTGTAGCGATCTCCCTTCCCATCCCTCTCTCTCTGGTGAGTGTCTCTTCCGCTATCATCAGGGGACATTTTTGCATAGTAAGTGGGAATTTCTCTCACCCTTCAAGAATGTCCCTTTCCGACCCACTTATGTCAGGAACATTTTTCTATACGTCTGGAATGAGTCAGGATACTGGTAGTTTACAGGGTCACACCTACAGACTAATATCTTGATATTAGGTGAATAACCTGCAACTGGACAGTGAGGGATATTGGCAGTGATGGGTTTAATTTTTCCTGGAATAGCCGAATCTTGAACTTCTCTCAGACCCGCGGTTTGAACCACTTTGTTCATCAGTTTGTCTGTTTGTCTTTAGCCTTGGGGAGAATGAACTGGGGAATTCAGGAGTGAAACTGGTGTCTGCGGCTCTGAGGAACCCGGAGTGTAAAATACAGAAACTGTGGTAAGTACCAGACTGTGGGAGATTGTGTTTACAGTCACTGGGTGTCTGACACTGAACATTAATGTGATCAGTAATTGTGTTACTGGTAAACACTGGGGATTTGTACCGTCTCCTGTCTCTCTGTGTCCTTCACCCTCACTGTTTCTTATCTAAGGCTGAGGAAGGTCGGTCTCACAGATTTCGGTGCCGAGGATCTCGGCTCCGCTCTCAGTACAAGCCGATCGTTGACGGAGGTGAAGCTGAGTCATAATGTACTGGGAGATTCAGGAGTGAAACTTATGTCTGCGTTTCTGAAGAACCCAGTGTGTAAAATACAGAAACTGTGGTAAGTAGCAGATGTGGGAGATTGTGTTTACAGTCACTGGGTGTCTGACACTGAACATTAATGTGATCAGTAATTGTGTTACTGATAAACACTGGGGATTTGTACCGTCTCCTGTCTCTCTGTGTCCTTCACCCTCTCTCTCTCTCATCTCCAGGCTGAACAATGTCGGTCTCACAGATTCTGGTGCCGAGGATCTCGTCTCCGCTCTCAGTACAACCCCATCACTGACGATGCTGAACCTGGAATCAAACTTGCTCACAGACCGATCTGTCCCCGCTCTCCGCCGCCTCATACTGACCCTCCCGAGTCTGGAGTGGATCTGGTGAGTGTTTGTGCTGGTGTTCAATGTGATAATATATCAGCGGATCCGCGGGTTTTCAGACGATATTTGTTAATGAGAGATGTTGAAACTTTGAACCCAGTCCCCTGTCACTGACACAGTTCTGTAGTTTGTTTATATCCTCTTTATTCTACCATCTGTTTCAGGATAATGGAGAATCTATTCAGCGCGACCGGGAGGAAGGAACTGAGATCTCTGCAGGAACCTAAACCCGGACTGAAAGTGGCAGTGTGAACATCTGTATATGTGAACATCCCCCGCTCGCGGGATGGGGACAGTTTGTCTGATTTCCGGCCCTCCCCTTTAATTGCCGCTCTCCAGGTTTAATTCCCAATGGCTCACGACGAGCACTCATCCACATAATTCCGCCTCTTGTCCAGCAGTGCTGCCTCCGCGGGTGCCCGGATCCAGTTTTCTGCAGGTGGACCATAAGGTGTTACACCAGTGAACTGGGCAGTGATTATACTGGGAGAGAATGATTTTACTCACTTTGATATGGACAATACATACAGAAGTCTGGCAGATATAATTATGCTAAATTGGCATATACCTCCGTTGTGACCCTAAATCTGCAGGGATCTCTCCCACTACAATAAAGTGTAATTATATGATCATCCGTAGTCCGTTTTCTGTCTCACTCTCTGTTCCTCTCTCTCTTTCTCTCTCTCTCTCTCTCTCTCTCTCTCTCTCTGCTCTCTGTCCTCTACTCTCTCCTTCTCTCTGTCCTATTCTCTCTCTATCTCCCATATTCTGTTTCCCTCTCTGTCTTACCCCTCTGTCTCCGTCGCTTCCCTTTCTCGTCCTCTTTCTCACTTCACTATCTCTTCTGCCGCCTGTACCCTACTCCCACCCCCTTTCATTCCATATCCGACTCTACTTTCCACACCCTGTCTTCCCCCAATCGGTGTTCTCTCGCCTCTCCGCCTGCCCCTCCCCCTTCAGCGCTGCCAGCCCTCCCCCATAACCACCCCTCTGCTCCGCTCACCCCATCCCCCCATCTATTCGAGTGCACTGGTCCTTTGCGATTCTGTCCACCCAGACCTCGCCTCATTTCGTTGCTCACGGCTCTCCTGACAATCAGCATGATCGAGCGAGGTGGGAGTTGCCCAGTGGATAAACATGCTGGGGTGGAAAGATCAGCCTGCTCTGGGGAAATGTGACAGGAGTCTCGAAGTGGCCGAATTTCCTGATTCCTGCCCATCGTCCCCGCTATGGAGAGCGTGGTAACCTGTTTAAATCATGAACGCCCGGTGGCACTTACAGTACATCCACAGTGATGAAGTGTTCTCAGAGGCTGGTGCTGAAGCTTATCAGCTCCTGCCTGAATGACGACCTGGATCCGCTCCATTTAGCATATCAGACAACAGGTCTACGGGGAAGCTGTGTCCTTCGCTCTTCACGCAACACTGGAACATTTGGACAGCAAAGATGCATTCATCAGGATGCAGTTTACTGGTTATAGCTCGACATTTAATCCCACCATTCACTGAAAACTAATCAGTAAACTCAGAGACCTGGGTCTCAGTGCCGCTTTGTGTAACTGGATCCTGAATTTCCTTACTTGTAACCCCACTCAGTTCAGATTGGCAAACACATCACCTCCACAATCTCCATCACCACAGGAGTACTACAGGGATGTGTGCTTAGCCCCATTAGCCTCATTTTACACCGATGACTGTGTGGCTAGGTACAGCACCAACACCATAAACCAGTTTTCTGACGACACCACTCTTGTGGGCTGTATCAAAGAGGGTGATGAATCAGCATACAGGAGGAAGATTGAAAACTTGGATGATTGGCGTAATAACAACTACTTCTCACTCAATGTCAATGAGACCAAAGGACTGATTGCTGAATTCGGGAGGGGGAAATCGTAGGTCCATGAGCCAGTAATCATCAGAGTATCAGAGGTGGATCCGGCCAGTATCTTTATATTCCTGGGTGTCACTAACTCAGAGGACCTTCCTTGACCCAAATTGCACAGAGCGCACGACAGCGCCTCTACTTCGCCAGGAGTCTACGGAGGTTCGGCATGTTGTTAAAAATCCTTGGCAAATTTCTATACATGTATGGTGGAAAGTGTGTTGTCTGGCTGCGTTATGGCCTGGTGTGGGGACACCAATGCCTTTGAGCGGAAAATCTTATGCCCAACACCTCACGAGTAAAGCGTATCTGAATGAAACTTTCCGCATAAAAGCAGCATCCATCGTCAAATATCCTCAACCCACTGGCCGCGCTCCTTTCTCGCCGCCGCCCTCAGGGAGAGGTTACTAGTGCCTCAGCACTCACATCACTAGGTTCAAGGACAATTACTACCCCTCAGTCATCAGGCACCTGTACAAAAGGAGATATCTATACTTAGTAAAGAACTCATTAAAGAACTCTTATTTGTTTATATTGTTATTTCATTCTCATTTGTTATTGCTATTTATTTACACAGGCATTTTCACAGTGTGTTTAGCGTTTACTGTTCCTTATCTTTATAGTTTACAGCTAGTGTTCCATAGATTGGTTAATTCTGCCCTCAGGAAAAGAACCTCCGGATTGTATATTGTAACACATATCTACTCTGATAATAAATATTACGTTGAGTTTTGAACTTTGAACTTTGTGGGGTTCGTTTTTTTTGAGGTAGTTAATGAGGTTCTCTATGACGGCAAGGCAGTGGACATGAACGTGGACCTCAGTAAGGTATTCAATAAGGTCACTTGTGCTGTTGATTCTGAAGGGAATTACTGGTGGGAGCCAGTGTGAATTGCCAGTTTAGATTGGGAACTGGCTACCCCAGAGAAGGCTGGGAAAGAGGCTGCGGGAAATATGTCATTCTGGCTGAAAGTCCATGACTGTGGTACCATATAAGGATTGATAAGGGAAATATATTTGGACAAATAATTTATATAGATGATTGGGCTAAACATATAGATAGGTGCATGAACAAGTTTCCAGATGATACAAAGACTGATGGGAATGTGGGCAATATTAAGAAGATTAAACGCACAGTCTGTTATAGAGACTCACAGAGAAATGGCACATGGAGTTTAATCCAGGTAATTATGAGTTAGAAACATAGAAACACAGAACACCTACAGCACAATACAGGCCCTTCGGCCCACAAAGTTGTGCCGATCATGTCCCTACCTTAGAAAGTACTAGGCTTACCTATAGCCCTCTATTTTACTAACCTCCATGAGCCTATCTAAAAGTCTCTTAAAAGACCCTGTCGTATCGGCCTTCACCACCGTTGCTGCCAGCCCATTCCACGCACTCACCACTCTCTGAGTAAAAAAAAACTTAACCCTGACATCTCCTCTGTACCTACTCCCCAGCACCTTAAACCTGTGTCCTCTTGTGGCAGCCATTTCAGCCTTGGGGAAAAAAAAAACAAGTCTCTGACTATCCACACAATCAATGACTCTCATACTCTAACACACTTCTCTCAGGTCACCTCTTATTGTTAGTCGCTCCAAGGAGAAAACGCCGAGTTCACTCAACCTATTCTCATAAGACATGATCCCCAATCCAGGCAACATCCTTGTAAATCATCTGCAACTTTTTATGGCTTTAACATCCTTCCTGTAGTTAGGCGATCAGAACTGAGCGCAGTACTCCAAGTGTGGTCTGACAGGATCCTATATAGCTTCAACATTACCTCTCAGCTCCTAATTCAATTCCACGAATGATGAAGGCCAATACACCGTACGAATTGTTAACTACAGAGTCAATCTACGCAGCTGCTTTGAGTGTCCTGTAGACTCGGACACCAAAATCCCTATGACACTCCACACTGCCAAGAGTCTTACAATTAATACCATATTCTGCCATCATATTTGACCTACCAAAATGAACCACTTCACGCTTATCTAGTTTGAACTCCATTTGTCACTTCTCAGCCCAGCTTTGCATCCTATCAATGTCTCGCTTTAACCTCTGACAGCCCTCCACACTATCCACAACACCACCAAACTCTGTGTCATCAGCTTATTACTAACCCATCCCTCCACTTGCTCATCCATGTCATTTATAAAAATCACAATTTCAGGGGTCCCAGAAAAGATCCCTGAGGCACATCAGTTGTCACCGACCTCCATACAGAATATGACCCGTCTACAACCACTATTTGCCTTCTGTGGGCAAGCCAGTTCTGGATCCACAAAGCAATTGTCTCCTTCGATCCCATGCCTCTTTACGTTCTCAATAAGCCTTGCATTTGGTACCTTATCAATTACCTTGCTGAAATCCATATACACTACATCTACTGCTCTTTCTTCATCAATGTGTTTAGTCACATCCTCAAAAAATTCAATCACGCTCGTAAAGCATGACATGCACATGAGAAAGACATGATGACTACTCCTAATCATATTATAACTCTCCAAATGTTCATAAATCCTGCCTCTCAGGATCTTCTCCATCAACGCACTAACCACTGAGGTAAGACCCATTGGTCTATAATTTCCTGGGCTATCTCAACTCTTTTATTTCAATAAAGGAACAAAGTTCGCAACCCTCCAGTCATCCGGAACCTCTCCAGTCCCCATTGATGATGCAGATATCATCGCCAGAGGCTCAGCAATCTCCTCCCTCACTACCCACAGCAGCCTGGGGAAAATCTCTTCCGGTCACAGCGATTTATCCAACTTGATGCTTTCTAAAAGCCCCAGCACATCCTCTTTCTTAATATCTACATGCTCAGGCTGTTCAGTCTGCTGCAAGTCATCACTACAACCACCAAGATCCTTTTCCATAGTGAATACTGAAGTAAAGTATTCATTACGTACCTCTGCTATTTCCTTCGGTTCCACTCACACTTTCCCACTGTCACACTTGGTAGGTCCTATTCTTTCACGTCTTATCCTCTTTCTCTTCACATACTTGTAGAATGCCTTGGGGTTTTCTTTAAAGCTGCGCGCCAAGGCCTTCTCATGGCCCCTCCTGGTTCTCCTAATTTACTTCTTCAGATCCTTTCTATTAGCCTTATAATCTTCTAGATCTCTAACATTACTTAGCTCTCTGAACCTTTTGCAAGCTTTTCTTCTCTTCTTGACGAGATTTATTACAGCCTTTGTACACCACTGTACCTGTACCCCACTATAACTTCCGTCCCATTGGAACGTATCTATACAGAACTCCACACAAATATCCCCTGAATATTTGTCGTATTTCTTCCAAACTTTTCTCTGAGAACATCTGTTTCCAATTTAAGCCTTCAATTTCATGTCTGATAGCCTATAATTCCCTGATTCTAATTAAAAGCTTTTCAAACTTATCTGTTCCTATCTCTTTCCAATGCTATTGCAAAGGAGACAGAATTATGATCACTATCTCCAAAATGCTCTCTTACTGAAATATCTGACACTCGTCCAGGTTCATTTTCCTGTACAAAATCACGTACAACCTTTCCTCCTGTAGGCTTATCTATATATTATGTCAAGAAACCTTCCTGAACACACCTAACAAACTCCACCCCGTTTAAACCCCTTGTTCTAGGGAGATGCCAATCGATATTTGGGAAATTAAAATCTCCCATCATGACCACTCTGTTATTATTACACCTTTCCAGGATCGGTTTCCCTATCTGCTCCTCGATATCCCTGTTACTATTGGGCGGCCTATAAAAAAAAACACCCAGTAAAGTTTTTCACCCCTTCCTGTTCCTAACCTCCACCCACAGAGACTCCGTAGACTATTCCTCCATGGCGTCCACCTTTTCTGCAGCCGTGACCCTATCTCTGATCAACAGTGCCACGTCCCCACCTGTTTTGCCTCCCTCCCTTTCATTTCTGAAACATATAAAGCCCGGCACTTGAAGTAACCTTTCCTGCCCCTGAGCCATCCAAGTCTCTGTAAAGGCCACCATATCATATCTCCAAGTACTGATCCACGCTCTCAGAGTAAGGAAGTCATACTGCAACTATATAAACGTTTCATCAAACCACACTTTGAGTATTGTGTGCAGTTCTGGTCCATAAGGCATAGGCCCAAATTAGGCCATTTTGCCCATCGGGACTTCTCCGCCATTCTCCTCCGCTGTTGTGCAGCCGTTTCATCATCCCAAAGGGATGAAATTTAATATCTTTTTCTGCCTTAGGCCACGAACGTATCAATCACCCCTGATCTGTTATTAATTGATGAGTTATTAACTTGCAACTTTCTGCATAATCACTCAAAGAGTTCACCTGCATGTGGATGTAACGAGAGCTGTATAACTCATCTTCTACCTTAGGCCACGAACTGATCAATCACCCCTGCAGTGGACACTTTCTGGAAGTGCAAGATCTGTATGCTTCACGACTGCTGGATTAATTGTGTAAATGTAGGAGGGACTATGTTAAACAAAAATAAATGTGCTAGGTTTTCTAAAATTGACTCCTTCTGCCTTAGGCCAGGAACTTATCAATCACCCCTCGTATTGCATTCAGTTCTAGTTAGCATTTTGTACACAAAAATATGAGGGGTTATCACTAATTGTAACTCAAACATGCTGCTACTGTTACATACCTCATGGATCTCTTGTGATTGTTATTTCATTTTTTAAATCTTTTTTTAATTAATTATTATTGAACATCAACAACAAAGAAAAATACATCAAGATAATTAAGAACATATCCATATGTAGAATAAGAGTTGAACTATCAAAAACTGAACAGTTTATCAATAATAATTTTTTAAAAATGTTAAAGCTTTTTTTGGGGAAAAGAAAGAAAGGAAAAAGAACCCCTACTAACTAAAAAAAACATAAAAACAAAAAAAAAGTGTGGGGGGGGGGGGAATTTGGAGCACAAACCCGAGCGCAAACCACCTTGTGTATGTCTTATGAGGATGATGTAATGGTCTTTTGGAGGTCACCTGATGTAATTTTCCCGCCGATGTGAGGTCACGTGATGACCTGTTCTCACCAGGTACATAAGTGCAGACCCCTGGTGATGCAGTTTTTGAGCAAGGCGGCGGAGGGGAGTCCCTCTTTACTGCTGCTGGCTGGGGTGTTGTGGGGTCATTCTGTTGGAATAATGACGGACGGGCTGTGTAGGTCCGGAACGATATTCGCACACGGTTCCTTGCACACTCTGATAGGGTGGCAGGGAGGGAGACTGATGGTGACAGCAACAGCACGGAGTTTGATTGGGAAGGCGGGATAGAGGGACTGAGAACAGGAAGGCAATGGGTCGGAAGAGAAAGCAAGGAGGTGGGTCTAGTGTAGGTGGATCGGAAAGTGAGGGTAGAGAAGTTGAGGAGAAGGGCCCGAGCGCAAAATTGCTAAATGTCGTGGTAAGATTTGAGGGGGAAGGGGGGGGGGGGGAAAGAAAATCGATCCGCTTAAGCTAACAAAAATCATCAGAGGGCACGTAGGGGAAGTGAGTCATGCGAGAATTTTAGGAGTTGGAAACGTGCTCATAGGACGTAAAACTGAAGAGCAGATAGAGAAGGCAATGAAGGTAACTAATGTTGGGAAAGTCAAAGTGTCCAGGGCTGTAAGAGTTGGAGCACAGAGCTGGTTGCATGGGGGTGATCTCTGGGGTTCCCCTCAGTGTTAATATGAAGGAGCTAGTGGAGAACTTGAGGGTGAGGAATAGTTCAGTGAACCGTGTGAAAAGAATGACAAGGGGAACAAAGAAAAGGGAGACTGAAATTGTTCTGGGAGAATTCGAGGATAAGGTGCCTCCAAAGGAGTTATATTTTGGATTTCTAAGATACAAAGTAAGAGAATATATACCAAAACCTATGAGGAGTTTCCATTACCAGGAGTTTGGGCATGTGGCCAAAGTGTGCAAAGGAAAGAGAAGATGTGCAATGTGTGGAGGGGAACATGAATACGGAAAATGTGGAGAGGGAGTGAGACCAAAGTGCTGTAATTGTGGAGCTAACCATAGTGTAGTGGACTGGGGGTGTGAAGTGTTGAAAAAAGAGGTGGAGATGCAGCAGATAGCGGTGAAGGAAAAAGTCTCATATGCTGAAGCAGTCAAGTTGGCAGGACATAAGAAAATGAATGAGGGAGGATGTAGCAAAGAGCAAGCAGCAGCTAAAGAAAGGCAAGATAAGAAGAATGCATGGATAGAGAAGAAGAAATTAGTGACCTTTATAGCAGGAGTGGTAAACGCAACGTATGAGATCAAATCTAAAACTGAAAGGATACAGATTATTGTGAAAGCCGCAGAGCACCGTTTGGATATGATAGGATTAAAATGGGAAGAAGTAAACGATGAACTCAGGGTACAGTCAAGACGAGAGACAGTATGTGTGGGTTGATATTACTAATAATGCTACTTCTTCAATGGAAAGCAAAAGTCTGATTGTTAATGAACAAGATTTCAAACAATTTATAGTTAGTAGGAGAGAAAAGCCAGATGTTGTGTGTATCCAGGAGATCTGGTTAAAACCTAATTCAGATTTTGTTTAATATGGTTATGAGGCCGCAAGGCGAGACAGGAGAGAGGGGGGAGGAGGAGGGTGTGCAACTTATGTAAAGCAAGGTATTCCTTACAGAATAGTAGGTATAGGAAGTGAACAAGAGTATGTGGTAGTAAAAGTATGGGCTAAAAGGAAAAAGTTGGTGATTTGAATTATTATAATCCTTGCAAAAGACTAGAGCTAAACAAGCTTGAGGAGACAGAAGGGCAGAATAGTAGTAATGTTGTTTGGTGTGGTGATTTTAATGGACATGATGTATTATGGGGTAGTGACAGAACAGACATCAATGTCGGGTAATAGAGGAGTTGCTAGATGAGAAGTATTTAGTGTGCCTAAATGATGGCAGTAGTACTAGAATTGATATTAATACAGACAAAAAAAAAATCTGTGCTTGATCTTTCATTAGTATCAAACTCCATTGCATCAGTGTGATTCGTTCGTGTACCAAGAAGGAACTGTAGGAAGTGATCATTACCCAATTTGGTGCAAGGTAATATTTCTGCCTCATTGGTGACAGAGAATACAGGTGGGAAATAGATCCTTGAGAAAGCCAATTGGGAGAAATTTCTGGAAATAAATGATAGATATCTAAGCAAGGTCAGTCATGGAATGGACATCGAAACACTTGACAGCATATTAAAACAAAGTATAATATCAACTGCATTAGAATCCATTACTAAAAGTAAAGGGAGAATAAAGAAGAGAATAGTAACACGGTGGGATGATAATTGCAAGGAAGCAGTGAGAAATAAAAATAAGGCATTTAAACTGGTTAAAAGAACTCATAACTTCCAACATATGATTCAGTAAAAACAAGCTCAGACAGTAGTAAGGAGGACAATAAGCAATGCTAAAAGGACGGACTTGAAAAGCATTGTGATTCAATCGGAAACACAACTCAAGTAGGAGAGGAGTGGGGGATGATGAAGAAGGTGGGAGGGGACAGGAGAGAGTGGAGGTACCTAGTTCTGGTTGATGGAAATGTGACTGCAGTAACAAATAAGGAAAAGGCAGAGTTGTTGGCAAACACTTTTGTTATGGTACGTAGTTCCGATCATTTGTCTGAGAAGGGAATAAGAGGTAGAGAGATAACAAAACCTGCAAATATGGAGGCTTTATGTAGGAAAACTAACCTTGACTCAGGGATAATGAAGAAAGGCACTAGATAAAACAGGAAAGACTGCGCCAGGTAAAGATGAAATATGTTATAGTATGATAAAACACTTGAGTGAAGGAAGTCTGGAGGAACTGCTGCTTCTGTATAACAAAGTCTAGGATGAAGGGAGAATACCAGGAAGCTGGAAAGAGGCCATGATTATTCCAATATGGAATAATTCCAATAAGGAAACCAGGGAAAGATGCCAGCAGGGCAGAAAACTACAGGCCAATAGCCTTGATGTCACATGTATGTTAACTTATGGAACGTATGATAAATGAGAGGTTAGTGTACTTCTTGGAAAGTAGAGGTATGGTGGCTACGTATCAAAGCGGGTTCAGGAAAGAAAAGAATACTATGGATCCTATGTTGTGTCTCGAGGACGAAATAAGAAATGCTCAAGTAAATAAAGAGACAGTGGCTGCAGTTTTCTTTTCGATGTTGAGAAAGCTAATGATATATTATGGAATGAGAGACTGCTAATCAAGCTACATTTAATGGGAATTGGGGAAGGCGCGATGTTGAATTGGGTTAAGGACTTTCTAAACGGGAGAACTATTCAGGTGAAGATAGGATCAGAGTTATCAAGCCAGTATGTTGCAGAAAACGGGACGCCTCAGGGAAGCGCAGTGAGTCTAACTTTATCTTCCATCTTGATAAATGATATATTCGCAAGTATTCCAACGGAAGTGGGGAGGTCATTGTTTGCAAATGACGGGGCTTTGTGGAAAAGAGGGAGAAAGAGGTTACTCTATTGGGGGTATTCTATAGGCCCCCTGGTAGCAGCAGAGATACAGAGGAGCAGATTGGGAGGCAGATTTTGGAAAGGTGCAAAGGTGCAAAAATAAAAGGGCTGTTATCACGGGTGACTTAAACTTCCCTAATATTGATTGGCACCTGATTAGTTCCAAGTGTTTAGATGGGGCAGAGTTTGTTAAGTGTGTCCAGGACGGATTCCTGTCACAGTATGTGGACAGGCCGACCAGGGGGAATGCCATACTAGATCTAGTATTAGGTAACGAACCAGGTCAGGTCACAGATCTCTCAGTGGGTGAGCATCTGGGGGACAGTGACCACCGTTCCCTGGCCTTTATAATTATCATGGAAAAGGATAGAATTAGAGAGGACAGAAAACATTTTAATTGGGGAAAAGCAAATTATGAGGCTATAAGGCTAGAACTTGCGGAGGTGAATTAGAAAGATGTTTTTGCAAGGAAATGTACTATGGACATGTGGTCGATGTTTAGAGATCTCTTGCGGGATGTTAGGAATAAATTTGTCCCGGTGAGGAAGATAAAGAATGGTAGGGTGAAGGAACCATGGGTGACAAGTGAGGGAGAAAATCTAGTCAGGTGGAAGAAGGCAGCGTACATGAGGTTTAGGAAGCAAGGATCACATGGGTGTATTGAGGAATATTGGGAAGCAAGAAAGGAGCTTAAGAAGGGGTTGAGAAGAGCAAGAAGGGGGCATGAGAAGGCCTTGGCGAGCAGGGTAAAGAAAAACCCCAAGGCATTCTTCAATTATGTGAAGAAAAAAAGGATGACAGGAGTAAAGGTAGGAAAGATTAGAGATAAAGGTGGGAAGATGTGCCTGGATGCTGTGGAACTGAGCGAGGTCCTCAATGAATACCTCTTCGGTATTCACCAATGAGAGGGAACTTGATGATGGTGTGGACAATATGAGTGAGGTTGATGTTCTGCAGGATGTTGATATTAAGGGAGAGGAGGTGTTGGAGTTGTTAAAATACATTAGGACAGATAAGTCCCCGGGGCCTGACGGAATATTCCCCAGGCTGCTCCACGAGGCGAGAGAAGAGATTGCTGAGCCTCTGGCTAGGATCTTTATGTCCTCGTTGTCTACGGGAATGGTACCGGAGGATTGGAGGGAGGCGAATGTTGTCCCCTTGTTCAAAAAAGGTAGTAGGGATAGTCCTGGTAATTATAGACCAGTGAGCCTTACGTCTGTGGTGGGATAGCGGTTGGAAAAGATTCTTAGAGATAGAATCTATAGGCATTTAGAGATTCATAGTCTCTTCAGGGACAGTCAGCATGGCTTTGTGAAGGGCAGACCGTGTCTAACAAGCCTGATGGAGTTCTTAGAGGAGGTGACCAGCCATATAGATGAGGGTAGTGCAGTGGATGTGATCTATATAGATTTTACTAAGACATTTGACAAGGTTCCACACGGTAGGATTATTCAGAAAGTTAGAAGGCATGGGATCCAGGGAGGTTTGGCCAGGTGGATTCAGAATTGGCTTGCCTGCAGAAGGCAGAGGGTGGTGGTGGAGGGAGTACATTCAGATTGGAGGATTGTGACTAGTGGTGTCCCACAAGGATTTGTTCTGGGACCTCTACTTTTCGTGATTTTTATTAACGACCTGGATGTGGGGGTAGAAGGGTGGGTTGGCAAGTTTGCAGACGACACAAAGGTTGGAGGTGTTGTAGATAGTGTAGAGGATTGTCAAGGATTGCAGAGAGACATTGATAAGATGCAGAAATGGGCTGTGAAGTGGCAGATGGAGTTCAACCCGGAGAAGTGTGAGGTGGTACACTTTGGAAGGACAAACTCCAAGGCAGAGTACAAAGTAAATGGCAGGATACTTGGTAGTGTGGAGGAGCAGAGGGATCTCGGGGTACATGTCCACAGATCCCTCAAAGTTGCCTCACAGGTGGATAGGGTAGTTACGAAAGCTTATGGGGTGTTAGCTTTCATAAGTCGAGGGATAGAGTTTCAGAGTCACGATGTAATGATGCAGCTCTATAAAACTCTGGTTAGGCCACACTTGGAGTACTGTGTCCAGTTCTGGTCACCTCACTTTAGGAAGGATGTAGAAGCATTGGAAATGGTACAGAGGAGATTTACCAGGATGCTGCCTGGTTTAGAAAGTATGCATTATGATCAGAGATTAAGGGAGCTAGGGCTTTACTCTTTGAAGAGAAGGAGGATGAGAGGAGACATGATAGAGGCGTACAACATAATAAGAGGAATAGGTAGAGTGGATAGCCAGCGCCTCTTCCCCAGGGCACCACTGCTCAAGACAAGAGGACATGGCTTTAAGGTAAGGGATGGGAGTTCAGGGGCGATATTAGAGGAAGGTTTTTTACTCAGAGTGGTTGGTGCGTGGAATGCACTTCCTGGGTCAGTGGTGGAAGCAGATACACTAGTGAAGTTTAAGAGACTACTAGACAGGTATATGGAGGAATTTAAAGTGGGGGCTTATATGGGAGGCAGGGTTTGAGGGTCGGCATAACATTGTGAGCCGAAGGGAATGTACTGTGCTGTACTATTCTATGTTCTATGTTCTAAATATTGAACATATGGTTACGAAAATGCAAGATGGAATTAATCAACTTGAAGAGTGGGGGACAAAGTGGGGTGTAAAAATTTTCAGTGGAGAAGACAAAAGCCAAGTTCTTTACAAGGAAAAAGATCAGTGTACTTAATTTGAATCTGTATGGAAGTAACCTGGACAGAGTTGAAAGTTTTCGGTTTTTGGGAGTGCACTTTGATTTGAGATTAACATGGAGAGAACATGTTAGTTATGTAGTTACTAAATGTAAAGTGCGATAAATCTCATGAGGTGTCTTGCTGGATTGGAATGGGGTGCTGATTTTGCATCACTGAAGTACAGTTATGTAGAATTAATAAGATGAAGATTAGACTGTGGAAGTATTGTATACGGGTCAGCAGCAAAATCTGTGTTAGCAGAATTGGATATCGTGCAAGCTCGGGCTCTAAGAGTGTGCTTGGGAGCGGTTAGAACTTCCCCAGTGTGTGCACTCCAAGTTGAAGCAAATGAAATGCCACTGGGGCTCCGGCGTAAACAGCTGGAGGCCAATTACTGGATTAACAATGGGGCATGGTGATAGCCATCCTACAAAAAGGGTGTTGCAGACATGCTGGGAGAAGGAGAGAACACAAAGAGAAAGTTTTGGCTGAACAGGAGAGCAAACAGCAAAAGATATGGGTGTATACGATAAAGAGTTTTGTCCAAGTGTGGTGTGGACTGTCAGACCATTCTGGGTATTAGAAAATCCCTCTGTAGATTTGGAATTGCTTAAGATTAAACACAGTAATAAGATGGCTGATATACTCAGTGAATATCATAGTTATAGAGAATGTAAGTATAAAGGCGTACAGATTTTTACAGATGGATCAAAGGATCCAGAAACAGGTGCAACAGGGTCTGCAATTGTTGTACCAAGTTATCAAATGGAAATTAGCAAGAGAACACCGGATTGCTGGAGTGTATATGCAGTTGAAATGTTTGCCATATTGGTAGCACTAGAATGGAGTGAGCAGTATGATTGCAATAACATAGTGATATGCAGCGATTCTGTATCGGCCCTTGCAAGCATTAAAGCGGGTACAGCTAGAGGTCACCGGGATCCTGTTTATGAAATCCTGTTTGCAAATTCAAGACTGGCTAGACAAGGCAAAAATATCGCATTCATGTGGGTTCCAGGACATGCGGGTATTATAGGAAATGAGACAGTAGATAAGCTGGCAAAAGCAGCAGTCTGAAAAGGATCTATAGTGGTCAATATTAAACTATCAAAATCAGAAGGGAAGAGCATAGTGTGGAGAAGGATAAATCAACAGTGGCAGCAGCATTGGGATAAAGCAATAAAAGGAAGACATTTGCATTCAATTCAGAACAGAGTAGATATGGGAAGAAGTAGGGGAGTAAAGCGGAAGGAGCAAGTGATTATAAGTAGACTGAGGATTGGCCACAGCAACCTTAATGGTACTCTGGCCATCATAAATAAACATCCAACAGGTTTTTGCGATCTATGTCAGGAGACTGAAACAGGAGAGCATATCCTATTTCATGCAGGAAATTTGCACAGGAAAGACAACAAATGTTACAACAATTACGCAAACGAGGACTGGTAGAGAACAGTGTTAAGGTTTTATTGGGATGTGGGGAGTGTGATCGGGGAGGAAATGGTTATTTAGTTTTTTTTTTAAGGGCGACAGGACTGGAAAGACGGCTGTAAAGTGAATGGGCAATAAATCCTGAAGATGGCAGTAATGCAACAGTGTGGATGCCAACTGCCGGAAAAAAAACTCAAGGAAGAAGTGGTGTGGTTGCTGGTTCGTCTCGTCAGTATCCCATCCTCGCCTCTGTGAGGTAAGTCAGGCCATCTTTGCCGTTACCCTGAGTCTGGACTGTTCCGTCCCCTTCCCCTTCCTTCTGAAGCCTCGCCTGCTACCTTCACCTGTGTCCTCGCCTGTAATGCCATCAGGTTCAACCGCCAGGGCAAGATCGGGGCCTTGCTGTGTCCAGATAAGGAACTGTCTTTCTTTGTTTGGAACTGTCTCTTTGTGTCCTTGCCTTCGCTAGGTAGGTCCGGCCGTCTGCCGCTGCCTTGAATTTAGAACTTTCTCTGTGTCCAAACCTTTGCCAGGCAGGTCTAGCCGTTTGCCGCTACCTAGTGTTGGGAAACCGTCTCGTCGTGTTCAACGTTCTGTTTGAGTCCCGGCCCTACTTCCTGTTCCCAAGAAGGGGTCCCGGACCTGTGTTCAATGTTCCTGTCTCTCAAGTTCAAGGCTCCATGTTCCCGTGCTCGAGACCAAAGCTCTGTGTTCCTGTCCTCCCCAAGACCAAGTCAAGGCTTCCGGCTTTGTGTTCCGAGGTTCCAGTCCCCCAAAACAACGTCATGTCTTCGCCGAGTTCTGGAGTCCGAGTCCGAGTCAAGACCCAGGTTCTGGGTCCTTGTCCAGTCTCTGGCTCTAAGTCCAAGCCCAGGCTCCTAGTTCCCAGTTCCTAGTCTTGATCCCGCTTGCCTAGCCAATGTCCTAGCCCAAGTCTGTGTTCTTGTCCCAGCTCCTTGTCTGCATCCAGTCACGTCCCTATCTCTAGTCTCTAGTCCTGTCCTGTTCCTAGTACTTCAGTGCCTGTGACTTGCATTTGGGTCCGCCACCACCACCCACCCTATGACAGAAACAAAAAAAACTCCAAATGCATAATATTTTACAAGAGTTGACAGCGCCCTTCCTTCTCCTCTCTGTGTGCAATAAACCCACAGTGATCTTTGCCCTGTGCTGTCGCTGGGGTTTATAATCTGACAGCAAACTGGTCCCAAGGTGAACAATAAATCAAAGGGACGACACCAACAGAACCGGACCAGGATGTGGGTTGTGCTCCCTCCCCGGAGCAGATCAAATTTTCGAGAGAAAGGTAATCATTGCATCGCGCACTGATGTCGTACTTTTGGCTCGAACCACATGTTAGAAAGGGTCATTCAAGCAAAATGAGTCTTTGCGTTTTTCACCACAGTCGTTGTGAAACAAGGAGTGGCGTTACGTGCTGAATAGACTGAAGTTCAGGTTTATGAGCGTGTTATCAACTGAACATTGCTCAGGGTGTGTTCACTTACTGTTAGTGTCCATAAAATTCAGATGCTCGGATTTGCTGAAAACAGACTCAGGAGTCCAGCACCAGGTAAGAACAGGGACTGCACTGGGCTGTGTTATGGTTTTTGATAAGCCCACTTGTCACGGCAGTATTTCTAGTATTTCTACCGTGTCAATACTATCAGTTGCTGTTCCCGGGGAAGCTGAAACAGGTGAAGATAGATGCAGTTGTTTTTGGGGTGGAGAGGTCTTTAAAGGAAACGAGAAGCCTGGATTTTTTAAAAAGGTGTTTAAATCCGCAGCGCACAGATTCTGATCAGGAAAGTGAGCGAATTGTTCCAGGCGGTCGCAGGGATGCGCACTAAGATCACAGTCCATCTGTGATCATAGAGAATAGCGAAACAGGACTGAGGGGGCCAATGTCATGTTACTACTTCAATATACCAGTAGCACATTGCGACATAAAAGAAACGCAGTGAATTTAATGTTTTTTTCCCTCCATCGTTCTCTGACGAGGAACAGTACAAATATTTGTAAAATAAATGCGATGCCGGTTGATGTATGTGTGCAGTAAATAGGATGCCAGGTAAATTTGATAGAGGGAAATGATCATAATTTGATCTGATTGCTGCTGTGACATGGTAACCTGTTTCCAGTCAGTGAGCAATAAACTGAAGGAGAAGGGCGTCCTTATCTCGCTGTCGACTTTGGCCATTTGTTATCTCTGGGAGAAGCTTATCTCGGCACAGTTGCTCAGTTACTGTAATGGGCCAACTGCGGACAACTGTTAAAAGTGGCTCTTTATAAACAGGGTGACCGTGAAGTCAGCTGCAGGCAGAGGGGGCACAGTAAAATCCGGAGAAAGTGAATGCCTCCTGTTGAAAAGAGAACATTATTCCAATACGTAATATTCCATCAGAGTTGAGAGCGCCCTTCCTTCTCCTGTCTCTGTGCAATAAACCCACAGCGATCTTTGTCCTGAGCTGTCGCTGGGTTTATATTCTGACAATAAACTGGTCCCAAGGTGAACAATAAATTAAAGTGACGACACGAACGGAACCGAACCATGATGCGGGTTGTGATTCCTCTCTAGAGCAGATCAAATATTCTAGAGGGAGAAAATTACTGCACCGCTTGCACTGTGGTATTAATTCTGGTTCAGGCCACTTGTACGAGTGACTTGTTCATCGAAATTAAGCTTTTATGTGGTTTAACACAAGCGTTGTGGAACAAGGTGTGGCGTTACGTGCTGAATAGACTGAAGCTCAGGTTTATGAGCGAGTTATCAACAGAACATTGCTCAGGGTGTGATCACTTACTGTCAGGGACAATAACATTCAGATGCCCGGATTCTTTGTAAACAGACTCAGGAGTCCAGCACCAGGTAAGAACAGAGGCTACAGGGGGAGATGTTATGGTGTTTTATTACGCCCACTGGTCGCGCTAGTATTGCTGATGTTTCTATCAGTCCAATATTGTCCTTAGGACTGCGTGGATTAACGAATATGTATGTTTTATTCTATGTGTGTGTTTTTTTTAGCAAAGATATTGTATATCTGACGTTATATTTAGGTTAAATATTCCTGTAGTAAATCTCACTGGGAGTTGACAAAAGTATGAAAGTCTACACTCAGTGGGCACGTTTTTTCATGTACCTGCTGTACCTAATGATGTGGCACTGAGTGTATGTTCGAGGTTTATCGGTGACGTGCACGCCGCTGTTGGAGCGCATGGTTATTTGAGTTCTTGCCGCCTTCCTGTCGGATTTAATCAGTCTGGCCACTCTCATTGAGCTCTCTCATTAACAAAGCCTTTAGAACTGCTGCTCACTGGATTTTCCTTTGGTTTGTTTCCGGACCATTCTCTGTAACCCAGGAGATTTATACGTGAAAATCCAAGTAGTTGATCAGTTTCCATAACACTCATTCCACCCGGTCTGGCACCAGCGATCATTCCACGGTCAACATCACCTACATCACATTTATTTCCTATTCCGATGTTTGACCTGAACAACAACTGAACCTGTTGAACATATCTGCATGTGTTTATGCTTTGAGTTGCTGCCACATGATTAACAGATTCGCATTAATGAGCTGGTTTACAGTTGTAGCTAACAAAGTGGCCATTTAGTGCATTTCCTATTTAGACAAGCCCTCATCCATCTCGAATATGAACACCGATGAGATCTGGGCCTGATTATTGACGAATTGCATGATTGCAACAACAGGTTGACGCTGTTGTTGTTTAGACAAGGCAGTTGACAAAACACTGTTCTAAGGTGGGGGTAACGTGGAGAGAGAGACCCGTCAGTGTTCCTCTGAACTACGCGTCTGCGTAACCAAAATGCTCCCGTGATCGGAGCCTTTGTTGCAGCGCAGATGGAATTAAACACTGCCTGAAAAACGTTTACGAAACCTGAAAGTTTTTCTTCGTTGTACTGCATTTTTATCACATCCTTTAAGTAATAATTAAAATCAAAGGTATGCTTTTTCTTTACGGTCAGTCTTCATTCTAAATGTTCATAGATACACATTACAAAGAAAGGATATATATCTACGATGTCGCGCTTTTTTCAGGCCGTGTGAAAATTTCCGGCTCAGAGCAATGGTTGATCCACGCAGCTGCAAAAATAGTGATTAGTGGGAACATTGGAGACGGAACCACGTTACATTCTATGCATGTTAATCACGATTGAATATGCTACATTATCGTGCTTCCTATTATAGACGAGATGTTAAAAGTCAATAGAGTGGACAAAGCTGTTTCATCGGGAGCCTCTCTGGTATCTAGGAAATAGTAATGAATAACGCAAGAAAAACTAATAATAATTTCGCCTTGTCCGAGGAAGCGGACTGTGAGGAAATGAGGCTCAAGTGCTTAACAATACAGAACTAATGTTGAGCAGCGAATAACTAGAAGGTCCATTTACTATAAATTCAAGAGCTTTTTGTTTTCGTTTCTCGATATATCACTATTAATGCCCCGATAATCACTTTTACTACATTTTCAGAACACTGGCCGCAGTACCTCCCCCACTATAGGTATGAGCAAGGATGGGGTCTGGCCATATTGGGCAATTAAGCGTTTGGCAGATCACGTAGCATCTTGGACAGTACCAGATCTGATACTGAGTCTTCCACAGTTTCTCTTTCCACACATCCAATCTGATGTACCCAGTATCCAGCACTTTATGTGAGGAAGGAAGGAATATGGCATTGAGGCGAAAAAAAAAAAGACATGATTGAATGATGGAACAGACTCGTTGGACCGAATCACTTCATTCTGCTCCGATATCTTATGTCTTACCATGACTGAATGATTAGTCCTTCATTTCCCGTATCAGGATTTGTGGCGTGTGAGGGACTATTACAGATTTGATCACTGAGATCCTTTTATTTGTCTTCAGCGTTTAAATTTCAGTCAGATTTGCTTTTAGAACATTGAGCAGAAATGTTTTGTTCTCCTTTCTATTGTTAACGTGCTTCATTATCTCTGTGGTTAAGGTAGACCTGCGGTGAGAGATTTATTGGAAAAACCCCAACTGGAAGCAAACCACGACTGAAGACGAGGGAACAGAAACAAGTGAACCAGGCCGAGGACTGAGAGCACCAACTGGAGAGAACCCTTCTGACTCAGGGTTTCCATTGATTCAGTCAGGAGAAAGTTTGGTGAGTCTCATTTACTCGAACACTGGTCCTTTAGACATTACACATCTGTAGAAAGGAAGGTACGAAATAGGTGGAGTGGGCTGAATGTGCCCAGAGGTATCAGTTATGCCTCTGCCTGACTCAGTTCCAATCACTCCAGGTCTGGTAATGTGCTTTCAGAAGCCCCGCTCTTTAAACTCACTCACATTCTCTCATTTGAAGGTCTTGCATCATCTGAAGTAGCTTTTGGTCGGCTCTGATGTTTCCTCGTTATGTTATAATCATCTCAAAATGCGTTGACAATTTCCTCCCTTTATAAGGAGCCCCAAGTGCGTTGTGCTGTAGTGATTGTAGAAATGTGGAATTACCATGAACTGCAGAAACATGCCATTGATTCCTCTGGCTATTGTGATCTGCAATGATATACTCACTCTCGAATGTATTGTCGTGTAGGCCTCTGCTGAGAACAGGCCTGTTTTGAAAGCAAAATGCCCCAGCACTGCATTTTATTCAGTCCTCACTAGCAAATGGCAACCAATAATTTACATTTACATACCTTGGCCTCATCAAGTACTTTTCTACTAATTACATTGTCAGAACCGGTGAACGTGACACTAAGCAGAGGTGGAAATTCAAAGTAATTTTCCCATGGATGTTGTAGATTAGACTTCAGCAAAGTCTTTGACAAGGTGTCACATGGCAGCTTGGTCTCGATGATTAGGTCCCATGCTGTCCGAAGAGAGCAAGTTGGACTTATTCAAAATTAGCTTCAAGGTAGCAAGCAAAAAGTGCTGGTTGAAGGTTTCTCCTCGCAATGGAGGCGAGTAATCAGTGGTGTGCCTTTGATATTTGTTGTTTTATTTTATAGCAATGATTTGGATGCGTTTGACCAAGGCTTACTTGACTGGTTAGTTCGTAGAATGCACAAAATTAATAGTTGCTGTTTACAGAGAAGTTTATCGTAGCATATAGGGGATATAAATGGACAGGGGGTGGTAAAGAGATTATAAAACCAACCAGAGCAGCAACGGATTCATGCAGATGTTGGGGATTACGTGGAGGAAACAGCCAGGGGATATGGATGAGGCAGGCACAGTCGCATAATTCAAAAAGCAGCTGGGATGTGTAGATGGAGTGAAAAGGCCAGGAGGGAAATGGGCCCATCACAGCAAATTGTGACCATCTCGGTGGGCACTGTGGTTGGCATTGTCTCATTGGGCTGAACGGTCTGTATTTGTGCTCTATTGCCCTGTGACTCTTTCAGTAGATGCGCCAGGTATCACTGGACAGACTTACAGACATGGAGTGGAAGTTGTTGTTAATGGGGAATGTTTAGTCCCCAAGCCAACTGCTGCTCTGATAAAGGGGATGGAAGTACTGTCATATTTGCTGAGTAATCTACTCTCTCTGAGTCACTGTCTGCTTGCTGTGTGTAATTCAGGGCATCACCAGCAGGTGGAGCTGTCCTGAACCGCGACCAAAGTGTAAACAAGACGACGATAATCAACAATCGCCACCAATCAGAATGGACAAAGGTATGATCACAGGGATCTTTGAATTAAACTTTTGTCACGTTTCTACACAGTACTTCAGATGAAGAAACTTACATAGATGTTAACACACACACAGGGCATAGAAAAGTTTCATCAAGCAGTATCATTTATCCCACTGGTAAAGCGGCATTGAGTAATTCATCAACCTAACAGATCGAGCGCAGGGACCTGACAACAGTAATGGTCGAATCACTCCACTCACCATGCAAAGCTTCACCTGAGTGAAAGGAACAGGGACTCCTGAATCAGGTGGTTGTGAGTGAAACACAGACAGGAATGTGACAGCAGTCTTGTGGTTTATGTAAATATTCAGGGTCAGGGTCCGTTTCACTTCCAGACAAGTACTGAGGTGTAAGATATTTCCAACTTCCATTTATAAAATATAGAACCAGATAATAGGAGCATTTCCTGGATTTCAGAAATTCTGTGATAACACAGCATTTCAGAATTTGGAAGGAAAGCTATCAACTCCCCCCTGGTTTTCCTTGCCTGCTGCACAAAGAAGAGGGGTGTTTCCAAAATCTGTTTTCTGTAGCAGAGCCGTGGATATTGCCAGTGTTGGGAATGGTTGAGGATCAGGAGGCAGCTTATTGTAGATACATTTGTGTGATCTGCTTCTGTGTTTTAATACCCCAGTGAATATCCGGGCTGTGGAGAAATGGTGAATGTGAGTTTCTAAATATTTCCCACTTGAGTTGATCTTCTACCTGAATTTAAATTCCCAGGATCTCTGCTGGGAATCCCGGCATAACGAATAACCAAATGTCTCTGTCACCTGTAGGCATTGTGATTGTGCTCAAATCTGTGATTCCAGGTGGAATAAAAATATATTACAGCCTGGAAACGGGTCCTTCGGCCCATCTAATTCACGCTGATCTAAATGTCTAAGCCTGTCCTATTTTCCTGCAGCTTTTCAAAAATTCCCTTTGTAAACTTCTTCTTCCTGTCCACATGCTCTCAACTTTGTAATTTTATCTGTGTTTGCAGCCTTCTCTGACTGCACGTAATTTATACCCTTCACCCACCACATGAAAAAATACCCCTTTGGTCCCTTTTAAATCTCTGCCCTCAAGTCTCAGACTCCCGCACCCCGGGAAAAAGACTGTGACTATCTACCCTATCTACGCCCCTGATTATTTTATGTTCATATACGTGTGTAAGGTCTCCCTTCAAGCCCCTGAGCTCCAGGACAAACTGTCCTAGACGAACCATATAACACAAAAAACATCACCCTAGCCCAGAACCGTAGTGGTCATTCTCCACTACACACATTCCAGCTTAATCACTTCCATCCTTTAGATTAACAACTGCAACTACACGCAAAGCTCTCTAAACGAGACATTGCCAATGACTTGCATAGTTGTTACATGATGATCATCAGGCGGGGGATAAGAAGGCAACCAGGGGAGCAGACAGCATAGATCTCATGGTAATGGTCAGCCTGCGACCCAGGGTACCGGACGATGAGCGTCTCAAGGGAATGGTCAGTCTGTGACCGAGGGGACTGGACATCGTGTGACAAAGCGATTGGAGAATGTGTGATCCAGCAGACCGGACCGTGTGTAATCCCGTTGCTGGTCTGTGTGTGACACTGACTACTGGACAGGAAGTGACCCTGGGAGATTTTAGCATGTCGAAGATAATCGCGGTGATATTTCCCAGTATCACCGGACACTGCTGCATTAAGATCCCGTGGTCATCCGTGTGTTCAACTGCTGTGAATTCAGTGATCAGTATTACTGTGTCTCTCCTGTTATTTTACTGGGAGTGAATGTGTCCAGTCACCGGATTATTGGGATGGTCACCTGGCAGGATGTACGGTTCACATTACCCAGCACAGTTCCACTCCAAATCTGGTCAGCCAGAGTCTCAGTTTTACTGTGTCTCTCCTGTTATTTTACTGGGAGTGAATGTGTCCAGTCACTGGCTTATTGGGATGGTCACCTGGCAAGATGTGCGGTTCACATTCACCAGCACAGTTCCACTCCAAATCTGGTCACCCAGAGTCTCGGCTCCATTGCAGTCTGAATCAGTTTTGCTCAGATCTAAATCATACTCGTATAACCTGCAATTCATCACTTATTTCAGGTAGGAAATGGAAGGGAATAGGGAAACTGAAGAGGATTTTACCAGGCGGATCATCGAGGGAAGATGATCGGGACACGGGAAACAAGGTACCAAAGCAGGGTCAGATTGAGAGCAATGTCCCAATGGAATGCGATCCGGCCGTAGCAGAAGTGGAGAAAATTCAGCCCAGAGACAGTGACGTCAGAGACACTGAGCAGGACCCTGGAACCGGTACAAGTGAGGCGACTGTCTGTCAGCCCAGAGACAGTGACGTCAGAGACACTGATCAGGACCCTGGAACCGGCACAAGTGAGGCGACTGTCTGTCAGCCCAGAGACAGTGACGTCAGAGACACTGAGCAGGACCCTGGAACCGGTACAAGTGAGGCGACTGTCTGTCAGCCCAGAGACAGTGACGTCAGAGACACTGATCAGGACCCTGGAACCGGTAGAAGTGAGGCGACTGTCTGTCAGCCCAGAGACAGTGACGTCAGAGACACTGATCAGGACCCTGGAACCAGCACAAGTGAGGCGACTGTCTGTCAGCCCAGAGACAGTGACGTCAGAGACACTGAGCAGGACCCTGGAACCGGTACAAGTGAGGCGACTGTCTGTCAGCCCAGAGACAGTGACGTCAGAGACACTGAGCAGGACCCTGGAACCAGCACAAGTGAGGCGACTGTCTGTCAGCTCGGAAGCTCATTGGACACGGAATTGTCAAGTGTCCAACAAGGAGCAGGTGAGTGAAATATAAGCATGACGTGTTCACAGAATGTGGCAGGGAGGAGGGTAAAGGTGAGGCCTTGTTGGAGGGCTGGTCAGATGAGAGGGGAAATGAGAGGTACATGTGGTGCAGAGAGGCACCCGCTACCCCATTACAGTAAATGTACTACTGGCTCTGAGGATTTCCAAGATGTGTATTGGAGGAAATGCAGCTGTCCAGTTAAGGAGAGTATTTCTGGGATGTGAGTCAAGGGAAGTGTATTCGCCAGGATGGAGAAAGGATTTCTGGGAAGCGAATATTACCCACAGTCCCAACATTTATTGCTTATCCAGAATTGAAATAGGTGAGTGGGCGGGATGGGGGATTGACTGGTTTGCATTAAATGTGGTCCTCCTATTAATGTAATGACCAGAACATTGTTGGTTCAGTTTTTAGTCCAGTATTGGTGATGGGGAATTAATTCATTTTTGTCTGTAGGCATGTTCAAGACACATTTTGTTGTGGAGTTGCATGAGAGCGGTGGAGACGAGGGATATCTGAGTTCAAACCTACATTTTCCTTTTTATATTAACAGAGCCAGGGTTTACAATCTCTGACCTCCTGGCACAGGGGGAGGAATATCGACTGTACCAACTGACAAAGTTCTACAGAGACAGACTCATACAAGCGATTGAAGAAAAGGTTGAAAGACTCGGCTGGATGTTGACAAAGGAGGGACATTTCAGTAGAGAAGAAAATGAGGTGAGTGTAGTTTGTGTATTGTCACAGAAATGCTGGGAATAGTGACCAAAGTTAACCTCCTGCACGTTTTACAAGTTCTGCATGACAATGGAGACTTTGAGCTCTGACTTGTCTCTCTCTGGTTTCAGCTGTTAAGGTGGGGAGCACTGGGAACTACAGGTTCAGCGTCACCTTTTCCTCTCACACCTGCTGTATTTATCAGTGTGATATAAGAGCAGTGGCTGCATATCTGGACTTTGAACATGCATTCAGTCTACATCTAATGTCAAATCCTGGTTGAACTGTCGAGCAGATTTACCTCATCTCATTAATCCAGGATGAATATTAAACTGTCAGATTGTAAATTGGGCCAACTGGCTTCACTGCGGTACTTGAGGGAAGCAAACCTGCTAACCACAGCTGGTCTTGGCTCTGTGAGTTCCCAAACAATGTGTGGCTGACTTGTCATCGTTATAGAAAAGTACAGCACAGAAACAGGCCTTTTGGCCCATCTATTCCATGCTGGACTACTTAAACTACCTATTCCCATTGACCTTCACCAGGTCCTGGTGCTCTATTCCCTCATTACTCATGTATCTATCCAGACTTCTCTTAACCTCTTGTACTACTTGTGCTGCTGGCTAGTTTCACACTCTTAGCACCCTCTGAGTGAACAAGTTTCACCTTTGAACCCTTTGAATTTTTCACCTTTCACCCTTTACTGTTGTTGTAGTACCTCTTTACCTCAGTACAAAATGCCTGCTTGCATTTATCCTCTCTATACCCCATGTAATTGTGCACACTTCTGTCAAATCTCCCCTTAGTCTTCCATGTTCCAATGAATAAAGTCCTAACCCGTTCACTCTTTTCTTATAACTTAGGTCTTCCAGTACCGGCAACATCCTTGTAATATTTTCTGTATTCTTTCAAACTTATCTCCATCTGTGCTATAGGTAGGTGAGAAGAACTGCACATAATATCAAAATTAGGCCTCACCAACGTTTTATACAACATCATATCCCATCCACTGTACACAATATTTTCATTTATGAAGTTTAATGCGCTAAGAAACGTTCTTTCAGAGCCTATCAACATTTGCCGCCAATTTCAATGACTTATGCATCTGTATTCCCAGATCACTTTGTTCTACCGGTCGCTGTGTAAGATCGACCCTGCTTGGTCCTCCCAAAGTGCAGCATCTTGCACCTGTCTGCATTAAATTGCACCGGCCCATTTTAAACCCATTCTCCAGTTGGTCTAGGTCTCATTGCAAGCTCTTGTAGTCTTCCTCTTTGTCCACTGCACCATCCCAATGTTGGTGTCATCCGCAAATGTGCTGATCCAGTTTGTTGTGGGGTGGATGAAATCTCCGGAAAGACAGAGTTACTGGTAGATACAATGCAGCTCCTTTATTCGACAAAACAAGGTACGGCAGGCATCATACGGACGGAGGCACTTCCGGTGGAAAGGTCTGTTAGCCCAATGTGGGCTCGATTTTTATATGCTAAACACAAAGGGCAATCCCTATTTACAAAGTTATAGACAATGCATAGACAATGCTTTCTTTAGAAGCCACATACAAAACATCACATCTTCTGACTCCATCCTCTCCTCCTGACGCCCACATGTCTGGGTTGGTACTCACAGCCTTCAGGAATGCAAGTTAAATCCACAATACATTTGTCTGGCATTGTACGTGCTAACATAGAGGACAATTAATATTTATATAGTATAGATAAGACTGTCTTCAAAACTACCTGTAAACTTCACACTTCCACCCGCAGCGTCTGGGCTGGTATTCCAGTAAAACCTTTCCAATTCCCTGCCGGTAACTTTTCGAGGAATCGATCATTATAAGCCTAGTCGATCCAGTCTTTCATCATATGAAAGTCCTTATTTCTCAAAGTAATTTGATTGTTTGCCGTAGAGGGAGTACAAAGAAGGTTCACCAGATTGATTTCTGGGATGGCAGGACTTTCACATGATGAAAGACTGGAGTGACTCGGTTTATACTCTCTGGAATTTAGAAGATTGAGGGGGGATCTGATTGAAACGTATAAAATCCTAAAGGGATTGGACAGGATAGATGCAGGAAGGTTGTTCCTGGTGTTGGGGAAGTCCAAAACGAGGGGTCACAGTTTGAGGATAGAGGGGAAGCCTTTTAGGACCGAGATGAGGAAAAACTTCTCTACACAGAGAGTGGTGAATCTGTGGAATTCTCTGCCACAGGAAACAGTTGAGGCCAGTTCATTGGCTATATTTAAGACGGAGTTAGATATGGCCCATGGGGCTAAAGAGATCAGGGGGTATGGAGAGAAGGCAGGTATAGGGTTCTGAGTTGGATGATCAGCCGTGATCATATTGAATGGCGGTGCAGGCTCGAAGGGCTGAATGGCCTACTCCTGCACCTATTTTCTATGTTTCAGTGTTTCTAATGTCCTAAGCCCATCCATCTTCAGTTGCATCCTCGATTACCTTAATTGCATCATAGGTGTATGTTGCTTGAAGACTATTCAATGCTTAATTCATAACTTCTCAATTAATCAGGAAGCCCATGCCTTCCTTCAGAAACTGATCACCATTTTACAGCGTGAGCTCCAGACAGTAACCATCTTCATCATGAGGCAGCCGCACTGACATTCCTTAATGTTCTGGTGCCTTTACACACCATAAGACCATAAGGCATTAGAGCACAAATGGGCCCATCGATTCTGCTCCGCCATTGCATCATGGGTGATTTACTATCCCTCTCAACTGCATTCTCCTGCCTTCTCCCAATGAACTTTGCTGACCTAATTAATCAAGAAGGTACCAAACTCTGTTTTAAATACACCCAATGACCTGGTCTCTGCGGCTGTCGGGGTCAATGAATTCTACAGATTCACTACTCTTCGGCTGAAGAATCTTCTCATCTCTGTTCTAAATGGGCGTCCCTCTATTCTGAGGCTGTTCCGTCTGGTTCTGCACTCCCCCACTTTGAAACATCATCTCCACATCCTCTCAGAGCCTATCGATATTCCACAGGTTACAAGTAGATCCCTCCCCCCCCCGCCCCCCCATCCTTCCACACTCCAGCCAGTACAGGCTCATCCAGGAATCATTATCTTCAAAATCAGGTTTAATATCTCCAGTTCTGTTAGTTTTGATTCCTCCCTGGTCGTTCCACAATGTCATTACATATTTTCTCTCATCAGGGAACTAAAACCGTTCACAATATGGCAGTGCGAAGTAACCAGTGCTTGTTCTTATATTCTAATCCTCTCGAAATGAAAGCCAACATTGTTTTTACCTTTCCTAACACCGACTCAAACTGCAAGGAATCCTGCACTCGTCCTCCTGAGACTCTTTACAACTCTGATTTCTGATTTTTCTCCCAGATTCAAAAATAGTCTATGTCTTCATTATTTCTGCCAAAGTGTATGGCCACCTACCTCCCTATACTACATTCTAATTGTCACTGATTTGTCCATTTTTTTATTGGTCTCTGTCCTCCTGCAAAATCCCTACCTCCTCAACGCTTCCTGTCCTTCCCCCTATCTTCGTAACACGTGAAATCTTGGCCATAAAGCCTTCAAATCATTGACATAACAGAAAAAGAAACTGTCCCTAAACCAACCACTCCAGAACACCAACATCTGATAAGAAAAAGCTCTATTTGTTCCCATTCTGTGTTTCCTGACAGTTAGACAAAATCTGTCTGGAGAAAAACATGGATCCTCTATCCATGCTAGTGTCTTTCTTGTCCTACTGTCGGCCCCTGTCTTGTTAAACGGTGTCATGTGGGTCACCAAGTCAAAGGTTCTCGGGAGGTCCAAGTAAACAACTTGCACTGACTCTCCGTTCTCCACCCAGCATGCTATCTTCTCCAAAAATTCCAACAGGCCTATCAGGCAAAATTCCCTTCCATGGATTTTGGCCTTTTTTTATCATGTGCATTCAAATGCCCCGAAACCTTATCCTCAATTATCGACTGCTGACATCTTCCCAACGTTGATCAGACTAACTGGCCTACAAATTAAAATAGTCGGTCCTCCGGAACCACTCCAAAATCTAGTGATTCTTGAGCAATCATTACTAATGTCTCCACAATCTCTTCAGCCTCCCCTTGCAGAAGCCATCGGGTGCGGTTGATCTGGACTCATCAATCTTAAGATCAGAAGACCATAAGACAAACAAGCAGAAATCGGCCATTCGGCCCATCGAGTCTGCTCTGCCATTTTATCATGAGCGGATATATTTTCTTATTTAGTCCCAATCCCCCGCCTTCTCACCATAACCTTTGATGCCCTGCCTACTCAGATACCTATCAATCTCTGCCTTAAATGCACCCAATGACTTGGCCTCCACTGCTGCCTGTGGCAACAAATTCCATAGTTTCACCACCCTCTGGCTAAAAAAAATTCTTCGCATCTCTTTTCTGAATGGGCGCCCTTCAACCCTTAAGTCATGCCCCCTCGTATTAGACTCCCCCATCATGGGAAACAACTTTGCCACATCCACTCTGTCCATGCCTTTCAACATTCAAAATGTTTCTATGAGGTCTCCCCTCATTCTTCTAAACTCCAAGGAATACAGTCCAAGAGCGAACAAACGTTCCTCATATGTTAACCCTCTTATTCCCGGAATTATTCTAATGAACCTTCTCTGTACCCTCTCCAACATCAGCACATCCTTTCTTAAATGAGGAGAACAAAAATGCCCACAGTACTCCAAGTGAGGTCTCACCTTGTACAGTTTCAACATCACATCCCTGCTCCTTTACTCTATTCCTCTAGAAATGAATGCCAACATTACATTTGCCTTCTTCACCACAGACTCAGCCTGGAGTTTAACCTTAAGTGTATCCTGCACGAGGACTCCCAAGTCCCGTTGCATCTCAGAACTTTGAATTCTCTCCCCATTTAAATAATAGTCTGCTCGTTTATTTCTTCTGCCAAAGTGCATAACCATACACTTTCCAACATTGTATTTCATTTGCCACTTATACTTTTCAGAACTTTCAGCTTCCCGAGCGCCTTCTCCTTAATAATTGCAAATACACTCAATTCTGCCACCTGACATTCTCAAATATCTGGCACGTTCTAGTGTTTTCTACAGTGAAGACTGATGCAAAATACTTACTAATATCTTCCGCAATTTCCTTGTCCCCTGACAGTACCTCTCCACTGTCATTTTCCAGCGGTCCAATATCTACTTTCCTCTCTTTCACTCTTCATATATCAGACGGACCTTTTGGTAAGCTATTTTAAATTATTCGCTAGCCTACCTTCATATTTCATATTTTCTCTACTAACGGCTTTTTAATTGCCTTCTGTTGGTTCCTAAAAACATCCCAGTCCTCCAGTTTTCTACTATATTTTCTAATATTCTCTGCCCTCTCCTTTGCTTTTGTGCTGCTTTGACAACCTCGTCAGCCACGGTTGATCATCCTCCTTTTGGAATAATTCTTCATCTTTGTGATCATTTGTCCTGCGCCTTCTGAATTGCTCCAAGAAACTTCAGCCATTCCTACTCTGCGATTGTCCCTGCTAGTGTCACTTCCGAGTTTATTTTTGCCTAGCTCCTCTCCAATGCCTCTGTAATTCCTTTATCCAACTGTCATACTGACACATCTAACTTTACCTTCTCCCTCTCAAACTGCAGTGTGAGTTCTGCTATTTTCTGATCACTGCCTCTTAAGGGTTTATTTACCTGAAGCTCCCCAATCAAATCTAATGCAGACTCCAGATAATAAAGGCATCCGTTAGTCTTGCGAGACCATGGATCTGCGTCTGGAAAGTCTTCACTCTCCGGGGCGCAGGCCTGGGCAAGGTTGTATGGAAGACCAGCAGTTGCTCATGCTACAAGTCTCCCCTCTCCACGAGACCGATGTTGTCCAAGGGAAGGGCATTAGGACCCATACAGCTTGGCACCAGTGTCATTGCAGAGCAATGTGTGATTAAGTGCCTTGCTCAAGGACACAACACGTTGCCTCGGCTGGGGCTCGAACTCATGACCTTCAGGTCGCTAGCCCAATGCCTTAACCACTTGGCCACGTGCCCAACAGACTCCAGATCCGCCTTTCCTATAGTGGACTCAACCAAAAGCTTCTCTCAAAAGCCATCTCATAGGCATTCTATAAATTCTCTCACTTGGGATTCAGCACTGACCTGATTTTCCAAAGCTCCCTTCATATTGAAATTCCCAATGACTATTTTCACATTCACCTTTTTCCATGCCCCTTCTCTCTCCCGTTGTAAATTGTAGCACACATCCTGGTTACTGTTAACAGGCCTGTATGTAATTTCCATCAGGGTCATTTCACCTATGCAGTTTCTTAACATCTCCATCGTCCAATTTGATATCACCTCGTTCTCAGGACCTATCATTTTTAATGGCAACAGATTCAACCCAACCCTTTCACCTACCTGCCTATCCTTTCTATTCAATATTTATGCTTGGATGTGAGCACACAAATATGATCTTCTTTCAGTCACGATTCAGTGATGCCCGCCATCCATTTTATTTTGCTCTCTCGCTCTCCTCTCTCTTCTATCCTTGTTGTCAAATCTTGTTGATGCAATGCTACACATTGACAGATCGAGGAAATTAATCACATTAAATATACTGTAGGGTGTCAGTAAATCCTTATTCTTACACAATATTGATTTATAATTTCCTTCATTTACTGTTTCATTGTTAAAGACTAAACCCAGAGAAGACCAGGCAGCAGCCCAGTGACTGCATCTGTTCTGAAGCTACTGGGACCATGAACAGATATTTTCCTGCACATTCTCCATGTCCGTCTGACTGTCTGCTCCGCGGTAAATTTATTACTTTCCTTTTCTAGAAAGTCACTGAACTGACAGAGAAGGGAAACCGGGCAGAGAGTTCCAGACTCTTCCTCAGTTTGGTGATGGGCAAAGGCTCCCGGGCCCGGAGGGCGATGTGGGAATCCTTTGTGACTTGGAGGACTGAGTTACCGAAGTTGGACAGAATACTGAGGGAAATTGAGGACCTCGGTACGTTAAAAATACGCACTGAACACAAAGGCACATTGAAATAAACATTTTAGTTATTTTAATTGTTTTAGCTCTGCTTCCATGGATTTTTTTTTAAATATTTAAACAGGTCCTGATCCACAAGAATACATAAGCATTGGCGCGGTAGCGCTCATGGAGTGAAGTCGCGTTCTTGACTCGCTCCATTACCTCTGAGTTTTTTCTCTCTATGGTCAGCTATACTTTAATTAACTATTAAGGCATCAATTTTTACAATACTTTGAATTAAACTGAATTCTCTGACAATTGGATGATACTGAGATCGGCTATGTCTAAGAACGGGAAAGACGGCAAGGATGGTAAACCTCCGGTTAAACCGAAAGCTACGGATCTCCCTCCGACTGAATCACCGGTGACTTTGAAAGCTATATCGGAGTTAATTCAGAGGGAAATTTCAACCTCTGTTAGGGAGATGATTCGTACAGAAATTATGGGCTCTGTTAAAGACCTGATTCATACGGAAATCTCAACTAAGTTCCAGAAAATTGCCGATTTAATTGATAAGATGCAAACATGTATTGCGGAACATCAGTCGGCTATATCTGGTCTTCAAAAATCCGCGCAACAAAGTGAGCTTAAGATGGGGAAAGTCGAAGAAACAATTAATGTAATGAAGAAGAAACTTGACTTTTTGACTTTTAAAAACTCTGACTTGGAATCTAGAATGCGACGGCAGAATTTACGAATGATTGGCGTCAGGGAAGCCGTGGAAGCTAACAACCCTATGAAATATTTCTCCCAACTTTTAAAAGATGCATTCCCTACTGTATTTCCTGACCAACCACCGCTACTGGATCGTGTTCACAGAATTCCATCATACTCGTCTAGGTCAGATAGACCTAGGCATGTTATCTTACGTTTTCATTACTTTCAAGACAAGGAGAGACTGTTTCGATTCGCTCGATCTAAAGGTTTCATTGATTTTTCGGATCTTAAGTTCCGATTCGTGGAAGATTTCAGTAAACCAATCTGGGACCAACGGGTCCGTTACAGATCCGTGATGTCGGAATTCTATAAGATGGATTTAAGACCAGCGCTGCTGTACCCTGCACGTCTAAGGATTCGCATGTTAGATGGAGCCCTTCGTTTTTTTGATTCTCCATCGGATGCCCAGAGTTATCTGGATCAACTTTCATCTTCAACATCTTAATTGCCTTTTTTTAATTTTCTCCGTTGATCGGAGGCTGTGAATTGGTTGGTTTTAACTTTTCTGTGCCCTATTTGGGCAGAAAAGTTTACTTTCGATTTCTTAATATGGCTGCTAAACTTTCTTTTTAACTGCGTCATTTCTTTCTTTTCCCAGGGGATTCTGGGTGGTTACTTCCCTTTTGTCATCTTACGTATTTCCTGTGCGGCCTTAAATTTTGTAGTTTTTTTTAAATTTTATTCTGTTTTGCTTTTTATAATCATTTTATGTTAATAATCCTATTTTTTTTGTTGCTGTGTCTATTCATGAGTTTGAGGTTTATTGTGGTTTTTTTTTTAATATATACTTTCCGGCTTTTGTTCTGTTCTGTGTGTATTTTAATTGAGCTAACTTTTTTTTACTTATTTTTTTACTGTTTTACAATTAGCTGATCCTTTTCATATTTATACCTTTTTTTTAGGGAGCGTATACCGGAAGTCATGGGGGTAGTTTTAGCGCTTGCTTCTTTCTGGCGGGTCTGCTTTAGATTTCGCCTTGGGGTCCTGGGGTGGGGGGCGGTGGGAGGGGCTTCACGTTTTAGTTTGTTTCTCTTTGGGCTATATACATTATTGAAGTATTGGTTGCGTCCTTTTCCCCGGTATCTTTTGTATGTTCTGTTTCCCCTCCGGGTTTGTGGGTCGCGCCTATTGTCAATCCTCCTTGTTATGGGTTGACTTTAGGATTTATGGAGTCTATTATTAATTTTGTCTCCTGGAATACTAATGGTCTTAATCATCCTATTAAAAGGAAAAAAGTTTTTAAAGTGTTCCGGAGACTTAAAGCACAAATTTTATTTTTACAAGAGACCCATGTACGGAGGGGGGACAGACTACGTTTTTTCAAATTCTGGAAGGGACAACAATTTCATTCGAACTCCAATGCTAAGATTCGAGGCGTCTCTATTTTTATAGACTCCTCAGTTACTTTTATACAACAGGATATTATCTCTGATCCGAATGGTAGATTTTTATTGGTTAGTGGTTTATTATTTAATAAAAAAGTAGTTTTGGTTAATGTTTATGCTCCTAATATGGATTGTCCGGAATTTTATAAATCATTGTTTGATCAGTTTCCGAATTTGAACGAGTTTTCATTGATTTGGGGCGGAGATCTTAATACCTGTTTATCTCCAGCTTTGGACCGTTCGGCTCCTTTACGGACTTTACCTAATAAATCTGCAAATTTGATTAATTTTTTCCTTTCTGATTCTGGGTCGACGGACATTTGGCGTTTTCTGCATCCTCAGGAAAAAGATTTTTCCTTCTTTTCACATGTTCATCATTCCTATTCAAGAATTGATTATTTTTTCATTGATTCTCGTCTCATTCCTTCAGTGATTAAATGTGATTATGATTCTATAACCATTTCGGATCATGCTCCACTTAAGCTTTCTATTAAAATTATGGCCAATATACCAAACAATAGACAATGGCGTTTTAATTCGCTGTTGCTTCAGGACTCGGACTTTGTTAATTTTATGAATGAACAGATTGAGCTTTTTTTTACAATTAACCATACAGAAGATATTTCGGTTAACACTCTTTGGGACACTTTTAAAGCCTATATTCGGGGTCAGATTATTTCGTATTCCGTTGCTTTGAGGAAGAAACAGAAGCAGGAGGAGATGGTAATTGTGGACAAGATTAAAGAAATTGATAAGAAATATGTTATGGCTCCTTCTGAGGAGCTATACAAACAAAGAACTGAACTTCAAATGGAACACAGTTTACTACTCTCGTCCTCGATTGTAAACCAATTAAAGAAAACAAGAAGTGATTTTTATGTTCACAGTGATAAAATTGGCAAGCTGCTGGCTAATCAATTGAAATCTAATTATGTTAAATCTCAAATCAATCAGATTTATAACCAAAATGATCGATTGATATTGGATCATGTGGGGATTAATCAAACCTTTTGTGATTTTTATTCTTCTTTATATCAATCAGAGTCTCCTCGAGATTCTAAATATATGAATGATTTTTTAGATAAGTTAGACTTCCCTCTGATTTCACAGGATATGTCTTCTTTATTAGATACTTCCATTACAATGGATGAGATTAAGAATGTTATTTTTTCTATGAATCTGGGGAAAGCTCCTGGCCCTGATGGGTTTACCGTTGAATTTTATAAATGTTTTGCTTCTTTATTGATTCCTTGGCTCTATAAGGTTTTTGAGGCTTCTTTGAAACTTGGTAAACTTCCGGAATCTTTTAATAGAGCATCAATTTCTTTAATACTAAAGAAGGATAAAGACCCTGCTCAATGTGCATCTTATAGACCAATATCTTTATTAAATGTTGATTCTAAAGTTTTTTCTAAGTTATTAGCAAATAGACTAGAAAAAGTACTCCCTTCTATTATTTCGGAAGACCAAACGGGTTTTATTAAAGGTCGTTACTCTTTTTATAATATTCGTACATTGTTAAATATCGTTTATACTCCCTCACAAAATGTTCCTGAGTGTGTTATTTCTCTAGATGCCGAGAAAGCTTTTGATAGAGTAGAATGGCCTTATTTATTTAAGGTGCTTGAAATGTTTAATTTTAGCTTGAAATTTATATCCTGGATTAAACTGTTATATCACTCCCCTGTAGCCTCGGTTCGTACTAACTCCTTAAACTCACCTTTTTTTCCTCTCTTTCGTGGTACTCGACAAGGCTGTCCTCTTAGTCCCCTATTATTTGATATTGCATTAGAACCTCTTGCAATTGCTATTCGAGAATCTTCAAATATTTCTGGGATAACTCGGGGATTAAAGTCCCATAAATTATCACTCTATGCTGATGATTTACTTTTATATATTTCTAATCCTGAGAGATCCATTCCTGCTGTTTTAGAGTTATTAGCACAATTTGGTCTTTTCTCAGGTTATAAATTAAATCTTAGTAAGAGTGAACTTTTTCCGATTAATAAACATCTTCCCTTATATTATAAATTTCCATTTAAATTGATTAATAATTACTTTTCATATCTTGGGATTAAAATTACTTGTAAACATAAAGATTTATTTAAGACTAACTTTTTACCATTAATAGACCATATTACTCAACTTTCATCTAAATGGTTTCCCTTATATTTAACTTTGATTGGTCGTATTAATGCAGTTAAGATGTTTTTTTTTGCCAAAATTTTTATATGTGTTTCAGGCATTACCAATTTTCGTTCCTAAATCTTTTTTTGATAAAGTTGACTCTAAAATTTCTTCATTTATTTGGCAGAATAAGAATCCGAGACTGGGTAAAATACATTTACAGAAAGCTAAGAGAGATGGAGGTTTAGCATTACCTAACTTTAGATTTTATTATTGGGCTATTAATATTCGACATATGAAATTTTGGTTACTTGACCGGGACATACTATCTATTCCTAAATGGGTAGCATTGGAATTACAATCTGTTCAGGGTTATACACTTGGTTCTATTTTAGGTTCCTCTCTTCCTTTTGATTCGAAACGTCTTAAGCAGGTCTCTAACCCGATAGTTAAATATGCTTTGCGCATTTGGTTTCAATTCAGAAAATTTTTTGATCTTAATCAATTCGGGTTAGCGATTCCTATTTTAGGTAACATATTTTTTCCTCCCTCTTTTACGGATCGCGCTTTTCAAACTTGGAAGACTAAGGGTATTTTACGGTTTTTGGATTTATTTTTAGATGGTTCCCTTATGTCTTTTGAACAATTATCTAATAAATATAACTTATCAAGAATACATTTTTTTAGATATTTACAAGTTAGAAATTTCCTAAGTACTATACTTTCTTCCTTTCCAATGCTTCCTCCTATATATATTTTAGATTCGATAATTAACCTTAATCCATGTCAGAAAGGTGCATCGGCTATGATTTATAATATTATTATGAAACTTAGGAAAGCTCCATTTGATAAGATTAGGGTAGATTGGGAACAGGAATTGGGGCTTACCATTTCTGTGGATGATTGGGGGCAGATTTTACAATTAGTTAATACTTCCTCTATTTGTGCTAAACATTCCCTAATTCAATTTAAAGTGGTTCATAGAGCACATATGTCCAAAGATAAGTTAGCGCGTTTTTACTCGCATATTAATCCTTTCTGTGATAGATGTTCGGGGCAGATAGCCTCTTTAACTCATATGTTTTGGTCTTGCCCTACTTTGGAAACTTTTTGGAGAGATATTTTCAATATTATTTCTAAGGTATTAAATATAGATATCTCTCCTCACCCTATTACTGCTATCTTTGGACTACCTAAAATTTCTAGTAATCTTTCCCCTTCAGCCCGTAGAATGATTGCATTTCTTACTTTAATGGCGAAAAGATGTATTTTACAACATTGGAAAGAGCTTAATGCTCCAACTACCTTTTTTTGGTTTTCTCAGACGATTTTATGTTTGAATCTGGAGAAAATTAGAAGTAACCTTTATGATTCTTCATTTAAATTTGAACAGATTTGGGGACCTTTTATTCGATATTTTCATTTAATGTAATATTTACCCTTCTTGTTTTTTCTTCACTGTTTTAATGGAGGTCGGGATTGAGGACGTGATTTTAAGTTTAACTCTGTTTGGTTTCAAGTTAGCCCATTGCTTTGCTTTGCTTTTAGTTAGTTGCACGGTGGGTTTTTTTTTGGGGTTTTTTTTTCTTTTTTTTTCCATTGATATATATAAAATCTAGTATACTATTATGTTATCTTGGTTTCTTATGCTTAAATTACATTGTTTGTAGTATTTTCTTTTTGGTATTGTTATCTTTTGGAATTTTATTATACTTTAACATTGTATTAATGTTTATATGGCTTACCTTTTTTGTATACTTACTCAATAAAAGATTTAAAGGCAAGAATACATAAGCATTGGCGAAGGGTTATCTGAATTACCCACTCAACTGATAGGTGAGTGATGAAATGCACAGTTCAAACCACATGTCAAATGTTAGTCTGTGACTTGGCGAAACCTAGGAATCAAAATTCACCATCAGACATTTGCTGATCTCTGGATGCATGTAACAATTCAAAGAATCTCTCTTTGCAGCCTGAATATTCTACATTTTATTTTTCCATTAATCCATCTGTTGGTTCTGCTGAAGCCTTCACTCCAGGTCCTAATGCTCTGGGAATGCCCACACACCCCAGGCAGGCTCCTGATACACTGTATGACCCAGTCCAGGTGACTTTTCTATCTTCAGATCTTTCATCTTCCAAGCTCCTTTTCCTTATTAATAGCACTACATGCAATTCTGTTCGCTGATTTTCTTTACCTTTTGTAATTCCGCTAGTGACTTCCACAGAGTTTGTCTGGCATTTCTTTTTCACCTGTTACTGCAACTACAACAGCATTTTCCAGTGGTCCGATATCGACCTTCTCCCTTCTTTCCTCTTTATATATCTGGTGAAAGAAAAAAAAATACTTTGGTATCCTTTCTTATATTATTGATCATATCCTTGCATTTCCTGCACATTCATGTATAACTAGCAGCATCTCTAACATAGTTGCCTCCGACATGACCCTAGACACTAGACACTAGAATACTACAGCACAGTGCAGGCCCTTTGCCCTCGATGTTGTGCCGACCCATACAATCCTTAAAAAACGTACTAAACCCACACTACCCCGTAACCCTCTATTTTTCTTTCATCCACATGCCTGTTAAAAAGGCTCTTAAATACCCCTAATGTTTTAACTTCCACCACCATCCCTGGCAAGTCATTCCAGGCACCCACAACCCTCTGTGTAAAAAACTTACCCCTGATGTCTCCCCCAAACTTCCCTCCCTTAACTTTGTACATACGCCCTCTGGTGTTTGCTATTCGTGCCCTGGGAAACAGGTACTGGCTCTCCACCCTACCCATGCCTCTCATAATCTTGTAGACCTCTATCAAGTCCCCTCTCATCCTTCTACGCTCCAAAGAGAAAAGTCCCAGCTCTGCTAACCTTGCCTCACAAGACTCGTTTTCCAATGCAGGCAACATCCTGATAAATCTCCTCTGCACCCTCTCCATAGCTTCCACATCCTTCCTATAATGAGGTGGCCAGAACTGAAAACAATACTCTAAGTTTGGTTGCACCAGAGATTTGTAGAGTTGCAACATGACCTCTCTACTCTTGAACTCAGTCCCCCTATTAATGAAGCCTAGCATTCCATAGGCCTTCTTAACTACCCTATCAACCCATGCAGAGACCTTGAGGGATGTATGGATTTGAACCCAAGGTCCCTCTGTTCATCCACACTCTTAAGTAACGACCATTAACGTTGTACTCAGCCTTCTGGTTTGTCCTTCCAAAATGCATCACCTCACACTTAACCGGATTGAACTCTATCTGCCATTTGTCTGCCCAACTCTGCATCCTGTCTATATCCTCTTGTAACCTTCGACAACCTACAGTTCCATCCACAACTCCTCCAATCTTTGTGTCATCCACAAATTTACTCACCCATCCTTCCGCCTCTTCATCCAGGTCATTTACAAAAATCACAAAGAGCAGGGGTCCCAGGACAGATCCTTGCGGCACTCCACTAATCACCAACCGCCAGGCAGAATACTTTCCTTCCACTACTACCCTCTGCTTTCTTCCTGTAAGCCATTTTTTTTATCCAAACAGCAGAGGTTCCACTGATCCCATGCCTCATGACTTTCTGGATGAATTTCTCGTGGGGGACCTTGTCAAATGCCTTGCTAAAATCCATGTAGACCACATCTACCACCCTATCCTCATCAATTTCTTTTTGTTACCTCTTCAAAAAACTCAATTAGGCTCGTGAGGCACGACCTTCCCTTCACAAAGCCATGTTTTCCCAGACGAATTCCAGGCACCCACAACTCTGTGAAAAAATCTACCCATAATTGCTGTAAATTTACCCCATCTCACCTTAACAAAATGCCCTCTGGTATTAGACACCAGTCTTATGTAAAAAATAACAAACAAACAAAACACAGGCTGTCGACCCAAACTCTTATCTCTCAAACTTGTACACCTCTGTCAGATCTCTGTTCTAACTCCAGAGTAAACAAACCAAGTTTATCAAACCTCTACTTGTAGTACATGCCACCGAATCCAGGCAACACCCTGATGAACCTGTCTGTACCCTCTCCAATCCTTCTAAAAGCTGGACAATCAGAAGCGAATACAATACTCCAGATGCTCCCTAAAACCAGAAGACTTAAGAATTAAGCCAATCAGCTCAGTGAATTTGCTCCTCAATTTCTCTCAACCCCATTATCCTGCCTTCTGTAACAGTTGACGCTCTTCCGAATCAGGAAGATACCGATCTGCATTTTAATTATATCCAATGACGTGTCTTCCTCACCGTCTATGACAACAATTTCACAGATTCACCGCCCGCCAGCCAAGAAATTTCTCCCAGTGTGGGACCCCGTCAGCCAGGAAAATTCATACAGTTCCCAAGCATATTAATTTTCTGTATGAGTTTCCCATGTGGGACCTTGTCAAAGACTACCAATATACAAGTAGACAACATCCATGTGTAACTTCATCCATCACCTTTGTCTCCTCCTGGAGGAACTCAATCAAGTTGGCAAGACGCAAACCCCGCCCAACGCCTTGCTGCTGAGCCCCAAACCACCTCAAACATTCTCTCTTTCATACTCCCTTGGGGCAGAAGATATAAAAGGCTGAATGTATGTACCACAAGACGCAAGGACAGCTTTAATTCTGCATTTATAAGACCATTGAATGGTTATTATTGGCTCTTAATAACAATAAGACAATTATATAACTGTAGCATCGTGCATCTTGTAACTAATAACAACTCACTTAGATAACCATAATATACTCACAGGACAGCAGAAAGAATACCGTTCGGGTATGAACAACAGATAACAGATTATGTAATTCTATTTCCAACCCTGTGGAAAGCAGAAATCTTTCAATGTTATACTGTCTATCAAAAACATTTGATTCTCTACAACATCTGATGTAGCATTGGTGTAAAATAATCGTCCTATTAACAACCATAAAGAAAGAACCACCATTATCAAAATAAATTGAGGGATTTTCCAGAGAGACTCACTAAGGCTAGTATGGTTTTGTTTGGCTATAAACCTGCTCATAATTTACTGAAACGGACAAAAATCAGGTACCAAATCAGGTAAAAATACGAATTATGCCTTGACAGAGCTATACATTGATGATTTGAAATTATTTGCTCTTGCATCAGCAAAGCTAAAACGAATAATTCAAATAATGGAACTAATTTCCAAAGATATAAGCATAAACTTTAGACTTGAAAAGTACAGAGCATGAAACATAAAGAATGTTGCAATAGAGCCAGTAGAATATCAAACAGAGCTTCAGGATACAATGCAACAGAATATGAAGCATATATTTAGGATATCAATAAGCAAAGAAAATAGATAATCGTGTGATAAAGAAAAACCTTCCAACAAAATTTACTTCAAGTCTGAAGAAAATCTGAATTTACATCAAGGATCAAGAAAATCTGCCAAACAGAGCTGAACAGTAAAAATATAACAAAGGTAGTAAACACTCACTATGCCCATATTGACGTATAATTTTGGTTTAATATCCTGGTCAGAAACAGATCTGGAAAATATGCAAAGAAAAATAAGAACTTAAACAACAGTTTCTAGAAAACACCATGTGTACTGGAGCACACTTAGATTGATATGAACGAGGACAGTATGAGTATGATGAATAACAGATCTAAAAAAATGAGATAACAGCCAGATAAAAATTCTCAGAATCAGAGTTAATATCATGGACACATGTCCTGAAAATTGTTTTTCTGTGCCAGCAGCACAATTACAGTAAAGTGTGTGCTCGGTGAGCGTGTGTTTATGTATACACTTGTAGAAATAGAGTTGTATCAGCGTGAATTGATCAGTCTGACGTCCTGGTGGAAGAAGCTGTCCCGGAGCCTGTTGGTCCTGGTTTTTATGCTACGGTACCGTTTCCCGGATGGTAGCAGCTGGAACAGTTTGTGCTTGGTGAGACTTGGGTTCAGAATGATCCTTCGGGCCCTTTTTACACCCTGTCTCTGAAATGTCCTGAGTAGTGGGAAGATCACATCTGCAGATGCACTGGGCTGTCCACACCACTCTCTGCAGAGTCCTGCGATTAAGGGAAGTACAGGTCCCATACCAGGCAGTGATGCAGACAGTCAGGATGTTCTCAATTGTGCCCCTGTAGAAAATCGTTATCATTTGGGGGCTCATACCAAACTTCCTCAACCATCTGAGGTGAAAGAGGTGTTGTTGTGCCTTTTTCACCACACAGCTGGTGTGTAAAGATCATGTGAGGTCCTCAGTGACGTGAATGCCGAGGAACTTAAAGCTGTTCACCCTCTCAACCCCAGATCCATCGATGTCAATAGGGGTCAGCCTGTCTCCATTCCTCTTGTTTTCGCGACATTGTGACCAGCTCCTTTGCTTTTGCGTCATTGAGGGAGAGGTTGTTTTCTTGACACCACTGTGTCAGGGTGATGACTTCTTCTATGTAGGCTACCTCGTTATTATTTGAGATTTGGCCAATCAATATAGTATCGTCAGCAAATTTAATTAGCAGATTGGAGCTGTGGGTGGCGACACAGTCATGGGTATACAGAGAGTAAAGGAGGGAGCTTAGGACACAGTCCTGAGGGGCACCTACATCGAGTGTCAGAGGGGCAGAGGTGAGGGAGCCCACTCTTACCACCTGCTGGCGATCTGACAGGAACTCCACGATCCAGCTGCACAAGGCAGGGTCGAGGCCGAGGTCTCTGAGCTTCTTGTCAAGCCTGGAGGGAATGATGGTGTTGAATACTGAACTATAGTCCAAGAACAGCATTCTCACATAAGCATCACTCCTCTCCAGATGTTCAGAGGCACTGGCTGTCCACTCTATCTATTCCTCTTAATATCTTGTACACCTCTATCATGTCTCCTCTCATCCTCCTTCTCTCCAAAGAGAAAAGCCCTAGCTCCCTTAATCTCTGATCATAATGCATAATCTCTAAACCAGGCAGCATCCTGGTAAATCTCCTCTGTACCCTTTCCAATGCTTCCACATCCTTCCTATAATGAGCTGACCAGAACTGGATACAGTACTCCAAGTGTGGCCGAACCAGAGTTTTATAGAGCTGCTTCATTACATCGTGATTCTTAGACATTATCCCTCGACTTATGAAAGCCAACGCCCCATAAGCCTATCTACCTGTGAGGCAGCTTTCAGGGATCTGTGGACATGTAACCCAGATCCCTCTGCTCCTCCACACTACCAAGTATCCTGCCATTTACTTTGTATTCTGCCTTGGAGTTTGTCCTTCCAAAGTGTACCACCTCACACTTCTCTGGGTTGAACTCCATCTGCCACTTCTCAGCCCACTTCTGCATCCTATCAATGTCCCTCTGCAATCTTTGACAATCTTCTACACTATCTACAATACCACCAACCTTTGTGTCGTCTGCAAACTTGCCAACCCATCCTTCTACCCCCACATCCAGGTCGTTAATAAAAATCACGAAAAGTAGCGGTCCCAGAACAGATCCTTGTGGGACATCACTAGTCACAAACCTCCAATCTGAATGTACTCCCTCCACCACCACCCTCTGCCTTCTGCAGGCAAGCCAATTCTGAATCCACCTGGCCAAACTTCCCTGGATCCCATGTCTTTAGACTTTCTGAATAAGCCTACCATGTGGAACCTTGTCAAATGCCTTACTAAAATCCATGTAGATCACATCCACTTCACTACCCTCATCTATGTGCCTGGTCACCTCCTCAAAGAACTCTATCAGGCTTGTTAGATACGATCTGCCCTTCACAAAGCCATGCTGACTATCCCTGATCAGACCATGATTCTCTAAATGCCCATAAATCCTATCTCTAAGAATCTTTTCCAACATTTTTCCCACCACAGATGTAAGGCTCACTGGTCTACAATTACCCGGACTATCCCTACTACCTTTTTTGTACAAAGGGACAACGTTCGCCTCCCCCCAATCCTCCGGTACCATTCCCGTTGACAACGAGGAAATAAAGATCCTAGCCAGAGGCTCAGCAATCTCTTCCCTCACCTAATGGAGAAGCCTGCGGAGTATTCTGTCTAGCCCAGGGGACTTATCCGTCCTAATGTATTTTAACAACTCCAACTCCTCCTCTCCCTTAATATCAACATGCTCCAGAACATCAACCTCACTCATATTGTCCTCACCATCATCAAGTTCTCTCTCATTGGTGAATACTGAAGAGAAGTATTCATTGAGGACCTCGCTCACTTCCACAGCCTCCAGGCACATCTTACCACCTTTATCTAAATGGACCTAGCTTCACTCCTGTCATCCTTTTGTTCTTCACATAATTGAAGACTGCCTTGGGGTTTTCCTTTACCCTACTCGCCAAGGCCTCCTCATACCCACTTCTTGCTCTTCTCAGCCCCTTCTTAAGCTCCTTTCTTGCTACCCTAAATACCTCCATAGACCCATCTGATCCTAGCTTCCTAAACCTCATGTATGCTCCCTTCTTCCACCTGACTAGATTTTCCACCTCACTTGTCATCCATAGTTCCTTCACCCTACCATTATTTATCTTCCTCACCGGGACAAATTTATCCCTAACATCCTGCAACGGATCCCTAAACATTGACCATATGTCCATAGTATATTTCCCTGCAAAAGCATCATCCCAATTCACCTCCGCAAGTTCCAGCCTTATAGCCTGATAATTTGCCCTTCCCCAATTAAAGATTTTCCTGTCCTCTCTGATTCTATCCTTTTCCATGATAATGCGAAAGGCCAGGGAGCGGTGGTCACTGTCCCCCAGATGCTCTCCCACTGAGAGATCTGTGACCTGACCCGGTTCATTACCTAGTACTAGATCTAATATGGCATTCCCCCTAGTCGGCCTGTCAACATACTGAGACAGGAATCATCCTGGACACTCTTAACAAACTCTGCCCCATCTAAACCCTCGGAAATATTCAGGTGCCAATCAATATTAGGGAACTTAAAGTCAACAATGATAACAACCCTGTTATTTTTGCACCTTTCCAAAATCTGCCTCCCCATCTGCTCCTCTGTATCTCTGCTGCTACCAGGGGGCCTATAGAATACCCCCAATATGGTAACTGCTCCCTTCCTGTTTCTGACTTCCACCCATACTGACTCAAAAGAGGATCCTGCTGCATTACCCATCCTTTCTGTAGCTGTAATAGTATCCCTGACCAGTAATGCCACCCATCCTCCCCTTTCCCCCCATCTCTATCCCTTTTAATGCACTGAAATCCAGGAATATTGAGAATCCATTCCTGCCCTGGTGCCAGCCAAGTCTCTGTAATGGCCACTACATCATAATTCCATGTATGTATTCAAGCTCTCAGTTAATCACCTTTGTTCCTGATGCTTCTTGCATTGAGGTACACACATTTCAGCCCTTCTACCTTACTGTCTTTACACCGTTTATTCTGCTTCTCTTTCCTCAAAGCCTCTCTGTATGTTCGATCTGGCTTTACTCCATGCACTTCTTTCACTGCTCTATCGCTCTGGGTCCCATCCCCCTCGCAAATTAGTTTAAACCCTCCCGGAGCATGCCAGCAAACCTGCCTGCAAGGATATTGCTCCCCCTGGAGTTCAGGTGCAACCCATCCAATCTGTACAGGTCCCACCTTCCCCAGAAGAGATCCCAATGATCCAAAAATCTAAAACCCTGCTCCCTGCACCAACTTCTCAGCCACGCATTCAACTGCCATCTCCTCCAATTCTTACCATCACTGTCACGTAGCACTGGCAGCAATCCTGAGAACGCCACACTTGAGGTCCTGTTCTTCAGCCTTCTGCCTAGTTCCCGAAACTCACACTTCAGGACCTCATCCCTCTTCCTGCCCATGTCGTTGGTCCCAACATGTATCACCACTTCTGGTTGCTTTCCCTCTCGTACCAGGATGTTGTGCACCCGGTCAGAGACATCCCGGACCCTGGCACCCGGGAGACAACAAACCATGCGGGTGTCCTTCTCACGTCCACAAAATCTCCAGTCTACTCCCCTGACTATAGAGTCTCCAATGATGACAGCTCTCCTCTTCTCCGTCCCACCCTTCTGCACCACAGGGTCAGACTCAGTGCCGGAGGCCCTGCCACCGTGGCTCACACTTGGTCGGTCGTCCCCGCCAACAGTATCCAGGACGGTAAACTTATTATTCAGGTGAATGGCTGACACACACCCCTGACAACATCCTATAAAACTATCAGACCCCACACACCCCTGACAGGCTCCTGACACACTGTGAAACCCCACACACACCTGGCCAGCCCCTGACACACTGTGAGACCCCAGACACACACAAGACAGGGTACTGACACACTGTGAGACACCTCCCACCCCTGACAGGCTCCTGACACACTGTGAGACACGATACAAACTTGGCCGGCTCCTGACACACTGTGAGACCCCACACACACAAGACAGGGTACTAACACACTGTGAGACACCTCCCACCCCTGACAGGCTCCTGACACACTGTGAGACAGGACACAAACCTGAGAGGGTCCTGAAACACTGTCAGAACCCACACACCATTGGCAGGGTCCTGACACACTGTGAGACCCCACACACACCTGACATGGACCTGACACACTGTGAGACCGCACACACCCCTGACAGGGTTGTGACACATTGTGAGACCCCACACACTCCCAACAGGGTCCTGACACACTGTGATACCTCAAACACCACTGAGAGGGTCCTGACACACTATGAGAACGCACCGACCCCTGACAGGTTCTTGACACACTGTGAGACCCCACACATCCCTGACAGGGTCCTGACACACTGTGAGACCCCACACACCCCTGACAAGGTCCTGTCACACTGTGAGACCCCACACACCACTGACAGGGTCCTGACAGACTATGAGACACCACACACCCCTGACAGGGTCCTGACACACTGTGAGACCCCACACACCCCTGACAAGGTCCTGTCACACTGTGAGACCCCACACACCACTGACAGGGTCCTGACAGACTATGAGACACCACACACACATGACAGGGTCCTGACACACTGTGAGACCCCTCACACCTCTAACACGGTCCTGACACACTGTGAGACCGCACACACCCCTGACAGGGTGGTGACACACTTTGAGACCCCACGCACCCCTGACAGGGTTGTGACACATTGTGAGACCCCACACACTCCCAAAAGGGTCCTGACACACTGTGATACCTCAAACACCACTGAGAGGGTCCTGACACACTATGAGAACGCACCAACCCCTGACAGGTTCTTGACACACTGTGAGACCCCACACACCCCTGACAGGGTCCTGACACACTGTGAGACCCCACACACCCCTAACAAGGTCCTGTCACACTGTGAGACCCCACACACCACTGACAGGGTCCTGACAGACTATGAGACACCACACACACATGACAGGGTCCTGACACACTGTGAGACCCCTCACACCTCTGACACGGTCCTGACACACTGTGAGACCGCACACACCCCTGACAGGGCGGTGACACACTTCGAGACCCCACGCACCCCTGACAGGGTCCTGACACACTGTGGGACACCACACACACCGGACAGGGTCCTATAGACAATAGGTGCAGGAGTAGGCCATTTGACCCTTCGAACCAGCACCACCATTCACTGTGATCATGGCTGATTATCCACTATCAGTATCCAGTTCCTGCCTTATCCCCATAACCTTTGATTCCACTATCTTTAAGAGCTCTATCCATCTCTTTCTTGAAAGCATCCAGAGACTTGGCCTCCACAGCCTTCTGGGTCAGTGCATTCCATATATCCACCACTCTCTGGGTGAAAAACCTTTTCCTCAACTCCTTTCTAAATGGCCTTCTCCTTATTCTTAAACTGTGGCCTCTGGTTCTGGACTCACCCATCAGCGGGAACATGCTTCCTGCCTGCAGCGTGTCCAATCCCTTAATAATCTTATGTTTCAATAAGATCCCCTCTCAGCCTTCTAAATTCCAGAGAATACAAACCCGGCCGCTCCAATCTTTCGACACATGACAGTACCGCCATCCCGGTAATTAACCTTGTGAACCTACGCTGCACTCCCTCAATAGCAAGAATGTCCTTCCTCAAATTTGGAGACCAAAACTGAACACAATACTGTAGGTGTGGTCTCACCAGGGCACTGTACAGCTGCAGAAAGACCTCTTTGCTCTTGTACTCAATTCCCCTTGTTATGAAGGCCAGCATGCCATTAGCTTTCTTCACTGCCTGCTGTACCTGCATGCTTGCTTTCACACTGATGACACACTGTGAGACCTCACAAACCCCTAACAGGGACTTGAAACACTGTGAGACACAACACACCCCTGACAGAACCTGACACACTGTGAGACGCCACACACCACTGACAGTGTCCTGACACACTGTGAGACACCACACACCCCTGACAGGGTCCTGACACACTGTTTGACCCGAAACCCCCTGACAGGACCCTGACACACTGTGAGACCCCACACACCCCTTGGCAGGGTACTGACACACTGTGAGATCCCAGACACTACTGTCATTGTCCTGACACTCTGTGAGACCCCACAAACCACTTACAGGGTCCTGACACACTGTGAGACTCCACAAACCACTCACAGGGTCCTGACACACTGTGAAAACTCACACATCCCTGACAGGGTCCTGTCACACTGTGAGACCCCATACACCACTGACATGTCCTGACACACTGTAAGACCTCACACACCACAGACACGGTCCTGACACGCAGTGAGACCCCACACACCCATGAGAGGTTCCTGACACATAGTGAGACCTCACACATCACTGACAGGGTCCTGAAAAACTGTGAGGCCCCACACACCACTAACAGGGACTTGACACACCGTGAGACCCCACACACCACTGACAGGGACCTAGCACAATGTGAGACCCCACACACCCCTGACAGTGTCCTGACACACTGTGAGACACCACACACTCCTGACAGTGTCCTGACACACTGTTCGACCCCACACACCCCTCACAGGGTCCTGACACACTGTTCGACCCGAAACCCCCTGACAGGACTCTGACAGACTGTGAAAACCCACGCACCCCTGACAGGGTACTGACACACTGTGTGATCCCAGACACTACTGACATTGTCCTGACACTCTGTGAGACCCCACAAACCACTCACAGGGACTTGACACACCGTGAGACCCCACACACCCCTGACAGGGTCCTTACACACTGTGAGACCCCACACATTCGACGGCGACCTGACATACTGTGGGACCCCACACACCCCGGACAGCATCCTGACACATTGTGAGATCCGGCACACCCCTCACAGGGTTCAGAAACACTGTGAGACCCCACACACCCCAAAAGGGTCCTGACGCACTGTGAGACGCAACACAGCCCTGACGGGGACCTGACGCACTGTGAGATGCCACATGCCACTGACAGGGTCCTGACACACATTGTGATCCCACACACATCTGAGAGTGCTCTGACACACTGTGAGATACACGATAACAGCGTCCTGACACACTGTGATACCCCACACACCCACGACAAGATCGTTACACACTGTGAGAGCCCACACAACCCTGGCAAGTTACTGACACCCTGTGAGACGCGACACACAACTGACAGGCCCCTGACAATGGTCAGACACCACATATTCTTGACAGGGTCCTGACACACTGTTAGACCCCACAAATGCCTGACCATATCCTGACACATTGTGATACCCCACACACCTCTGAGAGTGACCTGACAGACTGTGAGACACCACACACCCCTGACAATGTCCTGTCGCACTGTGAGATCCCGCACACCCCTGACAGGGTCCTGACAAACTGTGAGACCCGATGCACCCCTGAGAGGGTCCTGACACTCTGTGAGACCCCACACACCCCTGACAGCGACCTGACACACTGTGGACGCCGCACACACCTGACAGGGTCCTGACAGACTGTGAGACCCCACACACCCCTGACTGGGTCCTGACACTCTGTGAGACCCCACACACCCCTGACAGCGACCTGACACACTGTGGACGCCGCACACACCTGACAGGGTCCTGACACACTGTGAGACACCACACACCCCTGACAAACTGTGAGACCCCACACAACCTTGACAGGGTCCTGACACACTGTGAGACCGCACACACCCCTGACAGGGTGGTGACACACTGGTAGGCACCACACACCCCAGACAAGGTCCCATAGAAAATAGACAATAGACAATAGATGCAGGAGTAGGCCATTCGACCCTTCGAGCCTGCACCGTCATTCACTATGATCATAGCTGATCATCCACAATCAGTATCCAGTTCCTGCCTTCTCCCCACAACCTTTGATTCCTCTATCTTGAAGAGCTCTATCCATCTCTTTCTTGAAAGCATCCAGAGACTTGGTCTCCACAGCCTTCTGGGGCGGAGCATTCCATATATCCACCACTCTCTGGGTGAAAAAGCTTTTCCTCAACTCCGTTCTAAATGGCCTACCCCTTATTCTTAAACTGTGGCCTCTGGTTCTGGACTCACCCATCAGCGGGAACATGCTTCCTGCCTCCAGCATGTCCAATCCCTTAATAATCTTATGTTTCAATAAGATCCCCTCTCATCCCTCTAAATTCCAGAGTAACAAGCTCAGTCGCTCCAATCTTTCGACATATGACAGTCCCGCCATCCCGGGAAATAACCTCGTGAACCTCCGCTGCACTCCCTCAATAGCAAGAATGTCCTTCCTCAAATTTGGAGACCAAAACTGAACACAATATTCTAGGTGTGGTCTCACCAGGGCACTGTACAGCAGCAGAAGGACCTCTTTGCTCTTATACTCAATTCCCCTTGTTATGAAGGCCAGCATGCCATTAGCTATCTTCACTGCCTGCTGTACCTGCATGCTTGCTTTCACACTGATGACATACTGTGAGACCCCACAAACCCCTAACAGGGACTTGAAATACTGTGAGACACAACACACCCCGACAGGACCTGACACACTGTGAGACGCCACACACCACTGACTGGGTCCTGACACACTGGGAGACCCCACACACCCCTGACAGGGTCCTGACACACTGTGAGACCCGAAACCCCCTGACAGGACCCTGACACACTGTGAAACCCCACGTACCCCTGACATGGTACTGACACACTGTGTGATCCTAGACACTACTGATATTGTCCTGACACTCGGTGAGACCCCACAAACCACTCACAGGGTCCTGACACAGTGTGAGACCCCACAAACCACTCACAGGGTGCTGACACACTGTGAAAACTCACACATCCCTGACAGGGTCCTGTCACACTGTGAGACCCCACACACCGGACGGCGACCTGACACACTGTGGGACCCCACACACCCCGGACAGCATCCTGACACACTGTGAGATCCGGCACACCCCAAAAGGGTCCTGACGCACTGTGAGACACAACACACCCATGACGGGGACCTGACGCACTGTGAGACGCCACATGCCACTGACAGGGTCCTGACACACATTGTGATCCCACACACATCTGAGAGGGTTCTGACACACTGTGAGATACACGACAACAGCGTCCTGACACACTGTGATACCCCACACACCCACAACAAGATCCTTACACACTGTGAGAGCCCACACAACCCTGGCAAGTTACTGACACCCTGTGAGACGCGACACACAACTGACAGGCCCCTGACAATGGTCAGACACCACACATTCCTGACAGGGTCCTGACACACTGTTAGACCCCACAAACGCCTGACCATATCCTGACACATTGTGATACCCCACACACCTCTGAGAGTGACCTGACAGACTGTGAGACACCACACACCCCTGACAATGTCCTGTCACACTGTGAGACCCCACACACCCCTGACAGGGTCCTGACAAACTGTGGACGTCGCACACACCTGAAAGGGTCCTGACACACTGTGAGACGCCACACACCCCTAACAAACTGTGCAACCCCACACAACCTTGACAGGGTCCTGACACACTGGGAGACTCCACACACCCCGCAAAGGGTCCTGACACATTGTCTGACACCACAAATTCCTGGCAGGGTTCTGCTACACCGTGACACCCACACACCCCTAAAAGTTTCCTGACACACTGTGAGACCCCATACACACCTCACAGGGTCCTGACACACTCTGAGACCCAGCACACACCTGTCAGCGTCCTGACACACTGTGAGACCCCACACACCCCAAAAGAGTCCTGACACACTGTGAGACCGCACACACCCCTCATTGGGATCAGAAACACAGTGAGACCGCACACACACCCAAAAGGTTCCTGACTCACTGTGAGACCCCACACACCCCTGTGAGGGTCCTGACTCACTGTGAGATACAACACACAACTGACAGGGACCTGACACACTGTCAGACACCACACATTACTGACAAAATCCTGAGATACAGTGAGACCCCACAAACCAGTCACAGGATCCTGACACAGTGTGATACCCCACACACATCGGAGACGTTCCAGACACACTGTGAGACCCCACACACCCCTGACAGGTCTCTGACACACTGTCAGACCCCACTCCGCATCACAGGGTCCTGACACACTATGAGACTCCACAATCCCTGAGAGGGTCCTGACACACTGTGAGACACCACACCCCGCTGACAGCGTCCTGACACTCTGTTCGACCCAAAACCACCTGATAGGATCCAGACCACTGTGAGACCCCACGCACCGCTGACAGGGTACTGACACACTGTGTGATCCCAGACACAACTGACATGGTCCTGACACACGGTGAGACCCCACATACCACTCACAGGGTCCTGACACACTGTGAGACACCACAAACCACTCACAGGGTCCTGACACACTGTGAAATCCCACACACCCCTGTCAGGGTCCTGTCACACTGTGAGACCCCACACACCACTGCCACGGTCCTGACACACTGTAAGACCCCACACAGCACAGACACGGTCCTGACACACAGTGAGACCCCACACACCACTAACAGGGACCTGACACACTGTGAGACCCACACACACCTGACAGGGTCCTGACACACTGTGAGACCCCACACACCACTGACAGGGTCCTGATAGACTATGAGACACCACACACACATGAAAGGGTCCTGACACACTGTGAGACCCCTCACACCCCTGACACGATCCTGACTCACTGTGAGGCACCACACATACCTGACAGGGTCCTGACACACTGTAAGACCCCACACAGCACAGACAGGGTCCTATAGGAAATAGAAAATAGACAATAGGTGCAGGAGGAGGCCATTCGGCCCTTCGAGCCAGCACGGCCATTCACTGTGATCATGGCTGGTTATCCACTATCAGTATCCAGAAAGCATCCAGAGACTTGGCCTCCACAGCCTTCTGGGGCAGAGTATTCCATATAACCACCACTCTCTGGGTGAAAAAGCTTTTTCTCAACTCCGTTCTAAATAGCCTGCCCCTTATTCTTAAACTGTGGCCTCTGGTTCTGGACTCACCCATCAGCGGGAACATGCTTCCTGCCTGCAGCGTGTCCAATCCCTTAATAATCTTATATGTTTCAATAAGATCCCCTCTCAGCCTTCTAAATTCCAGCGTATACAAGCTCAGTCGCTCCAATCTTTCGACATATGACAGTCCCGCCATCCCGGGAAATAACCTTTTGAACCTACGCTGCACTCCCTCAATAGCAAGAATGTCCTTCCTCAAATTTGGAGACCAAAACTGCACACAGTACTCCAGGTGTGGTCTCACCAGGGCCCTGTACAACTGCAGAAAGACCTCTTTGCTCTTGTACTCAATTCCCCTTGTTATGAAGGCCAGCATGCCATTAGCTTTCTTCACTGCCTGCTGTACCTGCATGCTTACTTACACACTGATGACACACTGTGAGACCCCACACACCCCTTACAGGGTCAGGACAAGCTGTGAGGCCCCACACACCCTTGACACTGTCCTGTCAAACTGTAAGACCCCACAACTCCATGTCAAACTGTAAGACCCCACAACTCCTGTCACACTGTGAGACTGCACACATCCCTAACAGGGTCCTGACACACTGTGAGACCCCACACACCCCTAACAGGGACTTGACAAACTGTGAGACCCCACACAACCTTTGCAGGGTCCTGACACACTGTGAGACACCACACACCTCCTATGGGGACCTGACAAACTGTGAGACACCACACACTCCTGACAAGTTCCTGACACACTGTGAGACCCCACACACCCCTGACAGGGTCCTGACACACATTAAGATCCCGCAGACACCTGAGAGGGTCCAGACACACTGTGAGACTTAACACCCCCCCGAGAGGGTGATCACACACTGTGATACTCCACACACCCCTAACAAGATCCTGATGCACTGTGAGACACCAGACACTCCTAACAGGGTCCAGACGCACTGTGAGACCCCACACACCCCTGACAGGGTCCTGACAAACTGTGATACCTCACACACCCCTAACAGCATCCTGACACACTGTGAGACCCCACACACCCTTGAGAGGGACTTGACACACTGTGAGACCCCACACAACCCGACAGGGTCCTGACACACTGTGAGACCCCACACACCCATGACAGCGACCTGACAGATTGTGAGACCCCACACACCCCTGACAGGGACCTGACAGACTGTGAGACATCACACACCCCTGACAGGGTCCTGACACACATTGATATCCCACACACACCTGAGATGGTCCTGAAACTGTGAGACCACCCCTGACAGGGTTCTGACACACTGTGAGACCCCAGACACGCCTGACAGGGTCCAGACACGCTGCGTGACCCCACACACCCCTGACAATGTCCTGACACACTGTCAGACCCCACACACTCCTGAGAGGGTCCTGACAAATTGTGATACCTCACACACCCCTGACAGGGTCCTGACACACTGTGAGACCCCACACACTCCTGACAGGGTCCTGACACACTGTGAGACCCCACACACCCGACAGGGACTTGACGCACTGTGAGATGCCACACACCCCTGACAGGGTCCTGACACACATTGTGATCCTACACACATCTGATAGGCTTCTGACACACTGTGAGACCTCCTACAACAGTGTCCTGACACACTGTGAGACCCCGCACACCCACAAAAAGATCCTGACACACTGTGAAACCCCACAAACCACTCACAGGGACCTGACATACTGTGAGCCCCACAGCCCCAAAAGCGTCCTCACACACTGTGATACCTCAAACAACCCTGAGAGGGTCCTGACACACTGTGAGACACCACACACAACTGACAGGGTCCTGAAACACACTGAGATCCCACAAACCCTGGCAGGGTCCTGACACACTGTGAGACCCCACACACCCCTGACAGGGTCCTGAAACACATTGCGATCCCACACAACCCTGGAAGGCTCCTGACACACTGTGAGACCCGACACACCCCTGACAGGGTCCTGATACACTGTGAGACCCGACACACCCCAAAAGGGTCCTGACACACTGTGAGACCACACGCATCCCTGACAGGGGACTGACACACTGTGAGACGCCCTCCTGACGGTGTCCAGACAAACTGTGAGACTACACACACCCCTGGCAGGGTCCACACTGTGAGACCCCACACAACCCAGGCAGGGTCCTGACACACTGTGAGACCCCACACACCCCTAACAGGGACCTGAAACACTGTGAGACACCACACAGACCTGACAGCAACCTGAGATACTGTGAGACCCCACACACCCCTAAAAGGGTCCTGACACACAGTGAGACCCCACACACTATTGACCCGGTCCTGACACTCTGTGTGACCCCACACACCCACAACCAGATCCTGACACACTGTGAAACCCCACAAACCACTCACAGTGCCCTGACACACAGTGAGACCCCACACACCTCAGAAGGGTCCTGACACACTGTGATACCTCACACACACCCGAGAGGGTGATGACACACTGTGAAACCCAGACACCCCTAACAGGATCCTAACACACTGTGAGACCACACACACCCCTGACAGCGACCTGACACACTGTGAGACGCCACAGACAACTGACAGGGTCCTGAAACACACTGAGATAGCACACACACCTGACAGGGTCCTGACACACTGTGAGACCCCACACACCCCTAACAGGGACCTGACACACTGTGAGACCACACACACCCTTGATAGGGTCCTGACACACTATGAGCCCACAGGCCACAAAAGGGTCCTGACACACTGTGAGATCCCACACACCACTGACAGTGTCCTGACGCACGGTGAGACACTGACACGCTGTGCGTCCTGACACACTGTGACACCTCAAACAACCCTGAGAGAGTCCTGACACACTGTGAGATCCCACACGACTCTGACAGGGTCCTGACACACATTAAGATCCCACACACACCTGAGAGGATCCAGCCACACTGTGAGACCCACAGGCCCCAAAAGGGTCCTGACACACTGTGAGACCCCACACACACCTGACAGTGTCTTGACGCACGGTGAGACACTGACACACTGTGGGCCCTGACACACTGTGATACCTCAAACAATCCTGAGACACTGTGACACACCACTCACCCCGACAGTGTCTTGACACACTGTGAGTCCACACACACCCCTGACAGCGACCAGACACACTGTGAGATGCCACACACAACTGACAGGGTCCTGAAACACACTGAGATCCCACACACACCTGACAGGGTCCTGACACACTGTGAAACCCCACGAACCACTCAGTGTCCTGACACACAGTGAGATCCCACACAACCCTGGCAGGGTCCAGACAGACTGTGAGACCCCACACAACCCAGGCAGGGTCCTGACACACAGTGAGACCCCACACACCCCTAACAGGGACCCAACACACTGTGAAACACCACACACCCTTGACAGCAACCTGACATACTGTGAGACCCCACACACTATTGACACAGTCCTGACACTCTGTGAGACCCCGCACACCCCTGACAGGGACCTGACAGACTGTGAGACCAAACACACCCCTGACAGGGTCCTGACACACAGTGAGACCCCACACACCCCTAACAGGGTCCTGACACACTGTGAGACCCCACACACACCTGACAAGTTCCTGACACACTGTGAGACACGACACACCTCAAAAGGGTCCTGACACACTGTGAGATCCCACACACACCTGGCAGGGTCCTGACACACTGTGAGACCCCACACACACCTGACAAGTTCCTGACACACTGTGAGACCCCACATACCCCTGACAGAGTCCTGACACACATTAAGATCCCACACACACCTGACAGGGTACTGACACACGGTGAGACATCACACTGCTGACAGGGACATGACAGACTGTGAGATCATACACACCCCTGACAGGACCTAACACTGTGAGACCCCACACACGGCTAACAGGGACAAAACAAACTGTGAAACTCCACTCCCCTGACAGAAACCTGACACACTATGAGACCCCACACACTATTGACACGGTCCTGACACTCTGTGAGACCACACACACCCCTGACAGCGACCTGACACACTGTGAGACGCCACAGACAACTGACAGGGTCCTGAAACACACTGAGATAGCACACACACCTGACAGGGTCCTGACACACTGTGAGACCCCACACACCCCTAACAGGGACCTGACACACTGTGAGACCACACACACCCTTGATAGGGTCCTGACACACTATGAGCCCACAGGCCACAAAAGGGTCCTGACACACTTGTGAGATCCCACACACCACTGACAGTGTCCTGACGCACGGTGAGACACTGACACGCTGTGCGTCCTGACACACTGTGACACCTCAAACAACCCTGAGAGAGTCCTGACACACTGTGAGATCCCACACGACCCTGACAGGGTTGACACACATTAAGATCCACACACACCTGAGAGGATCCAGCCACACTGTGAGACCCACAGGACCCAAAAGGGTCCTGACACACTGTGAGACCCCACACACACCTGACAGTGTCCTGACGCACGGTGAGACACTGACACACTGTGGGTCCTGACACACTGTGATACCTCAAACAATCCTGAGAGGGTCCTGATACACTGTGACACACCACACCCCCCGACGGGGTCCTGACAGACTGCGAGACCACACACACCCCTGACAGCGACCAGACACACTGTGAGATGCCACACACAACTGACAGGGTCCTGAAACACACTGAGATCCTACACACACCTGACAGTGTCCTGACACAATGTGAGACCCCCCACAACAGCGTCCTGACACACTGTGAAACCCCACAAACCACTCACAGTGTCCTGACACACAGTGAGATCCCACACAACCTTGGCAGGGTCCAGACACACTGTGAGACCCCACACAACCCAAGCAGGGTCCTGACACGCTGTGAGACCCCACACACCCCTAACAGGGACCTGACACACTGTGAAACACCACACACCCCTGACAGCAACCTGACATACTGTGAAACCCCACACACCCCTAACAGGGTCCTTACACACTGTGAGACCCCACACTCTATTGACACGGTCTTGACACTCTGTGAGACCCCACACACCCCTGACAGGGTCGTGATACACTGTGAGACCCGACACACCCCAAAAGGGTCCTGACACACTGTGAGACCACACGCATCCCTGACAGGGGACTGACACACTGTGAGACCACACACACCCTTGATAGGGTCCTGACACACTATGAGCCCACAGGCCACAAAAGGGTCCTGACACACTGTGAGATCCCACACACCACTGACAGTGTCCTGACGCACGGTGAGACACTGACACGCTGTGCGTCCTGACACACTGTGACACCTCAAACAACCCTGAGAGAGTCCTGACACACTGTGAGATCCCACACGACCCTGACAGGGTCCTGACACACATTAAGATCCACACACACCTGAGAGGATCCAGCCACACTGTGAGACCCACAGGACCCAAAAGGGTCCTGACACACTGTGAGACCCCACACACACCTGACAGTGTCCTGACGCACGGTGAGACACTGACACACTGTGGGTCCTGACACACTGTGATACCTCAAACAATCCTGAGAGGGTCCTGATACACTGTGACACACCACACCCCCCGACGGGGTCCTGACAGACTGCGAGACCACACACACCCCTGACAGCGACCAGACACACTGTGAGATGCCACACACAACTGACAGGGTCCTGAAACACACTGAGATCCTACACACACCTGACAGTGTCCTGACACAATGTGAGACCCCCCACAACAGCGTCCTGACACACTGTGAAACCCCACAAACCACTCACAGTGTCCTGACACACAGTGAGATCCCACACAACCTTGGCAGGGTCCAGACACACTGTGAGACCCCACACAACCCAAGCAGGGTCCTGACACGCTGTGAGACCCCACACACCCCTAACAGGGACCTGACACACTGTGAAACACCACACACCCCTGACAGCAACCTGACATACTGTGAAACCCCACACACCCCTAACAGGGTCCTTACACACTGTGAGACCCCACACTCTATTGACACGGTCTTGACACTCTGTGAGACCCCACACACCCCTGACAGGGTCGTGATACACTGTGAGACCCGACACACCCCAAAAGGGTCCTGACACACTGTGAGACCACACGCATCCCTGACAGGGGACTGACACACTGTGAGACGCCCTCCTGACGGTGTCCAGACAAACTGTGAGTCTACACACACCCCTGGCAGGGTCCACACTGTGAGACCCCACACAACCCAGGCAGGGTCCTGACACACTGTGAGACCCCACACACCCCTAACAGGGACCTGAAACACTGTGAGACACCACACAGACCTGACAGCAACCTGAGATACTGTGAGACCCCACACACCCCTAAAAGGGTCCTGACACACAGTGAGACCCCACACACTATTGACCCGGTCCTGACACTCTGTGTGACCCCACACACCCACAACCAGATCCTGACACACTGTGAAACCCCACAAACCACTCACAGTGCCCTGACACACAGTGAGACCCCACACACCTCAGAAGGGTCCTGACACACTGTGATACCTCACACACACCCGAGAGGGTGATGACACACTGTGAAACCCAGACACCCCTAACAGGATCCTAACACACTGTGAGACCACACACACCCCTGACAGCGACCTGACACACTGTGAGACGCCACAGACAACTGACAGGGTCCTGAAACACACTGAGATAGCACACACACCTGACAGGGTCCTGACACACTGTGAGACCCCACACACCCCTAACAGGGACCTGACACACTGTGAGACCACACACACCCTTGATAGGGTCCTGACACACTATGAGCCCACAGGCCACAAAAGGGTCCTGACACACTGTGAGATCCCACACACCACTGACAGTGTCCTGACGCACGGTGAGACACTGACACGCTGTGCGTCCTGACACACTGTGACACCTCAAACAACCCTGAGAGAGTCCTGACACACTGTGAGATCCCACACGACCCTGACAGGGTCCTGACACACATTAAGATCCCACACACACCTGAGAGGATCCAGCCACACTGTGAGACCCACAGGCCCCAAAAGGGTCCTGACACACTGTGAGACCCCACACACACCTGACAGTGTCCTGACGCACGGTGAGACACTGACACACTGTGGGTCCTGACACACTGTGATACCTCAAACAATCCTGAGAGGGTCCTGATACACTGTGACACACCACACCCCCCGACGGGGTCCTGACAGACTGCGAGACCACACACACCCCTGACAGCGACCAGACACACTGTGAGATGCCACACACAACTGACAGGGTCCTGAAACACACTGAGATCCTACACACACCTGACAGTGTCCTGACACAATGTGAGACCCCCCACAACAGCGTCCTGACACACTGTGAAACCCCACAAACCACTCACAGTGTCCTGACACACAGTGAGATCCCACACAACCCTGGCAGGGTCCAGACACACTGTGAGACCCCACACAACCCAAGCAGGGTCCTGACACGCTGTGAGACCCCACACACCCCTAACAGGGACCTGACACACTGTGAAACACCACACACCCCTGACAGCAACCTGACATACTGTGAAACCCCACACACCCCTAACAGGGTCCTGACACACTGTGAGACCCCACACTCTATTGACACGGTCTTGACACTCTGTGAGACCCCACACACCCCTGACAGGGTCGTGATACACTGTGAGACCCGACACACCCCAAAAGGGTCCTGACACACTGTGAGACCACACGCATCCCTGACAGGGGACTGACACACTGTGAGACGCCCTCCTGACGGTGTCCAGACAAACTGTGAGTCTACACACACCCCTGGCAGGGTCCACACTGTGAGACCCCACACAACCCAGGCAGGGTCCTGACACACTGTGAGACCGCACACACCCCTAACAGGGACCTGAAACACTGTGAGACACCACACAGACCTGACAGCAACCTGAGATACTGTGAGACCCCACACACCCCTAAAAGGGTCCTGACACACAGTGAGACCCCACACACTATTGACCCGGTCCTGACACTCTGTGTGACCCCACACACCCACAACCAGATCCTGACACACTGTGAAACCCCACAAACCACTCACAGTGCCCTGACACACAGTGAGACCCCACACACCTCAGAAGGGTCCTGACACACTGTGATACCTCACACACACCCGAGAGGGTGATGACACACTGTGAAACCCAGACACCCCTAACAGGATCCTAACACACTGTGAGACCACACACACCCCTGACAGCGACCTGACACACTGTGAGACGCCACAGACAACTGACAGGGTCCTGAAACACACTGAGATAGCACACACACCTGACAGGGTCCTGACACACTGTGAGACCCCACACACCCCTAACAGGGACCTGACACACTGTGAGACCACACACACCCTTGATAGGGTCCTGACACACTATGAGCCCACAGGCCACAAAAGGGTCCTGACACACTGTGAGATCCCACACACCACTGACAGTGTCCTGACGCACGGTGAGACACTGACACGCTGTGCGTCCTGACACACTGTGACACCTCAAACAACCCTGAGAGAGTCCTGACACACTGTGAGATCCCACACGACCCTGACAGGGTCCTGACACACATTAAGATCCCACACACACCTGAGAGGATCCAGCCACACTGTGAGACCCACAGGCCCCAAAAGGGTCCTGACACACTGTGAGACCCCACACACACCTGACAGTGTCCTGACGCACGGTGAGACACTGACACACTGTGGGTCCTGACACACTGTGATACCTCAAACAATCCTGAGACACTGTGACACACCACTCACCCCGACAGTGTCTTGACACACTGTGAGTCCACACACACCCCTGACAGCGACCAGACACACTGTGAGATGCCACACACAACTGACAGGGTCCTGAAACACACTGAGATCCCACACACACCTGACAGGGTCCTGACACACTGTGAAACCCCACGAACCACTCAGTGTCCTGACACACAGTGAGATCCCACACAACCCTGGCAGGGTCCAGACAGACTGTGAGACCCCACACAACCCAGGCAGGGTCCTGACACACAGTGAGACCCCACACACCCCTAACAGGGACCCAACACACTGTGAAACACCACACACCCGTGACAGCAACCTGACATACTGTGAGACCCCACACACTATTGACACAGTCCTGACCCACTGTGAGACCCCGCACACCCCTGACAGGGACCTGACAGACTGTGAGACCAAACACACCCCTGACAGGGTCCTGACACACAGTGAGACCCCACACACCCCTAACAGGGTCCTGACACACTGTGAGACCCCACACACACCTGACAAGTTCCTGACACACTGTGAGACACGACACACCTCAAAAGGGTCCTGACACACTGTGAGATCCCACACACACCTGGCAGGGTCCTGACACACTGTGAGACCCCACACACACCTGACAAGTTCCTGACACACTGTGAGACCCCACATACCCCTGACAGAGTCCTGACACACATTAAGATCCCACACACACCTGACAGGGTACTGACACACGGTGAGACATCACACACTGCTGACAGGGACATGACAGACTGTGAGATCATACACACCCCTGACAGGACCTAACACTGTGAGACCCCACACACGGCTAACAGGGACAAAACAAACTGTGAAACTCCACTCCCCTGACAGAAACCTGACACACTATGAGACCCCACACACTATTGACACGGTCCTGACACTCTGTGAGATCCAACACACCCCTGTGAGGGTCCTGACACACTGTGAGCCCCAGAGGCCCCAAAAGGGTCCGGACACATTGTGAGACCCCACACACCCCTGACAGTGTCGTGACGCATGGTGAGACACTGACACACTGTGGGTCCTGTCACACTGTGATACCTCAAACAATCCTGAGAGGGTTCTGATACACTGTGACACACCACACCCCCCGACGGGGTCCTGACAGACTGTGAGACCACACACACCCCTGACAGCGACCAGACACACTGTGAGATGCCACACACAACTGACAGGGTCCTGAAACACACTGAGATCCTACACACACCTGACAGTGTCCTGACACAATGTGAGACCCCCCACAACAGCGTCCTGACACACTGTGAAACCCCACAAACCACTCACAGTGTCCTGACACACAGTGAGATCCCACACAACCCTGGCAGGGTCCAGACACACTGTGAAACCCCACACAACCCAAGCAGGGTCCTGACACGCTGTGAGACCCCACACACCCCTAACAGGGACCTGACACACTGTGAAACACCACACACCCCTGACAGCAACCTGACATACTGTGAAACCCCACACACCCCTAACAGGGTCCTGACACACTGTGAGACCCCACACTCTATTGACACGGTCTTGACACACTGTGAGACCCCACACACCCCTGACAGGGACCTGACAGACTGTGAGACCAAACACACCCCTGACAGGGTCCTGACACACTGTGAGATCCCACACACACCTGGCAGGGTCCTGACACACTGTGAGACCCCACACACACCTGACAAGTTCCTGACACACTGTGAGACCCCACATACCCCTGACAGAGTCCTGACACACATTAAGATCCCACACACACCTGACAGGGTACTGACACACGGTGAGACATCACACACTGCTGACAGGGACATGACAGACTGTGAGATCATACACACCCCTGACAGGACCTAACACTGTGAGACCCCACACACGGCTAACAGGGACAAAACAAACTGTGAAACTCCACTCCCCTGACAGAAACCTGACACACTATGAGACCCCACACACTATTGACACGGTCCTGACACTCTGTGAGATCCAACACACTCCTGTGAGGGTCCTGACACACTGTGAGCCCCAGAGGCCCCAAAAGGGTCCTGACATATTGTGAGACCCCACACACCCCTGACAGTGTCGTGACGCATTTTGAGACACTGACACACTGTGGGTCCTGACACACTGTGATACCTCAAACAATCCTGAGAGGGTTCTGATACACTGTGACACACCACACCCCCCGACGGGGTCCTGACAGACTGTGAGACCACACACACCCCTGACAGCGACAAGACACACTGTGAGATGCCACACACAACTGACAGGGTCCTGAAACACACTGAGATCCTACACACACCTGACAGTGTCCTGACACAATGTGAGACCCCCCACAACAGCGTCCAGACACACTGTGAAACCCCACAAACCACTCACAGTGTCCTGACACACAGTGAGATCCCACACAACCCTGGCAGGGTCCAGACACACTGTGAGACCCCACACAACCCAAGCAGGGTCCTGACACGCTGTGAGACCCCACACACCCCTAACAGGGACCTGACACACTGTGAAACACCACACACCCCTGACAGCAACCTGACATACTGTGAAACCCCACACACCCCTAACAGGGTCCTGACACACTGTGAGACCCCACACTCTATTGACACGGTCTTGACACTCTGTTAGACCAAACACACCCTTGACAGGGTCCTGACACACTGTGAGACCCCACACACCCCTGACAGGGTCCTGACAGACTGTGAGATCTGACACACTACTGAGAGGGTCCTGACACACAGTGAGCCCCACGGGCCCGAAAAGGGTCCTGACACACTGTGAAACCCCACAAACCACTCACAGTGTCCTGACACACTGTGAGACCCCAGACACCCCTGACAGGGTCCTCACAAACTGTGATACCTCACACATCCCTGACAGGGTCCTGACACACTGTGAGACCCCACACACCCCTGACAGGGTCCTGACAGACTGTGAGATCTGACACACTACTGAGAGGGTCCTGACACACAGTGAGCCCCACGGGCCCGAAAAGGGTCCTGACACACTGTGAAACCCCACAAACCACTCACAGTGTCCTGACACACTGTGAGACCCCAGACACCCCTGACAGGGTCCTCACAAACTGTGATACCTCACACATCCCTGACAGGGTCCTGACACACAGTGAGACCCCACACACCCCTGACAGGGACCTGACACACTGTCAGACCCCACACACACTGGATAGGGTCCTGACATTCTGTGAGATCCGATACACCCCTGAGAGGGTCCTGACACACTGTGAGACCACACACACACTTGATAGGGTCCTGACACACTATGAGCCCACAGGCCACAAAAGGGTCCTGACACACTGTGAGACCCCACACACCCCTGACAGTGTCCTGACGCACGGTGAGACACTGACACACAGTGCGTCCTGACACACTGTGACACCTCAAACAACCCTGAGAGAGTCCTGACACACTGTGAGATCCCACACGACCCTGACAGGGTCCTGACACACATTAAGATCCCACACACACCTGAGAGGATCCAGACACACTGTGAGACCCACAGGCCCCAAAAGGGTCCTGACACACTGTGAGACCCCACACACCCCTGACAGTGTCCTGACGCACGGTGAGACACTGACACACTGTGGGCCCTGACACACTGTGATACCTCAAACAATCCTGAGACACTGTGACACACCACACACCCCAAAAGGGTCCTGACACACTGTGAGTCCACACACACCCCTGACAGCGACCAGACACACTGTGAGATGCCACACACAACTGACAGGGTCCTGAAACACACTGAGATCCCACACACACCTGACAGGGTCCTGACACACTGTGAAACCCCACGAACCACTCAGTGTCCTGACACACAGTGAGATCCCACACAACCCTGGCAGGGTCCAGACAGACTGTGAGACCCCACACAACCCAGGCAGGGTCCTGACACACAGTGAGACCCCACACACCCCTAACAGGGACCCAACACACTGTGAAACACCACACACCCTTGACAGCAACCTGACATACTGTGAGACCCCACACACTATTGACACAGTCCTGACACTCTGTGAGACCCCACACACCCCTGACAGGGACCTGACAGACTGTGAGACCAAACACACCCCTGACAGGGTCCTGACACACAGTGAGACCCCACACACCCCTAACAGGGTCCTGACACACTGTGAGACCCCACACACACCTGACAAGTTCCTGACACACTGTGAGACACGACACACCTCAAAAGGGTCCTGACACACTGTGAGATCCCACACACCCCTGGCAGGGTCCTGACACACTGTGAGACCCCACACACACCTGACAAGTTCCTGACACACTGTGAGACCCCACATACCCCTGACAGAGTCCTGACACTCATTGAGATCCCACACACACCTGACAGGGTACTGACACACGGTGAGACATCACACACTGCTGACAGGGACATGACAGACTGTGAGATCATACACACCCCTGACAGGACCTAACACTGTGAGACCCCACACACGGCTAACAGGGACAAAACAAACTGTGAAACTCCACACACCCCTGACAGCAACCTGACACACTATGAGACCCCACACACTATTGACACGGTCCTGACACTCTGTGAGATCCAACACACCCCTGTGAGGGTCCTGACACACTGTGAGCCCCAGAGGCCCCAAAAGGGTCCTGACACATTGTGAGAACCCACACACCCCTGACAGTGTCGTGACGCATAGTGAGACACTTTGACACACTGTGGGTCCTGACACACTGTGATACCTCAAACAATCCTGAGAGGGTTCTGATACACTGTGACACACCACACCCCCCGACGGGGTCCTGACAGACTGTGAGACCACACACACCCCTGACAGCAACCAGACACACTGTGAGATGCCACACACAACTGACAGGGTCCTGAAACACAGTGCGATCCCACACAACCCTGGCAGGGTCCAGACACACTGTGAGACCCCACACAACCCAAGCAGGGTCCTGACACGCTGTGAGACCCCACACACCCCTAACAGGGACCTGACACACTGTGAAACACCACACACCCCTGACAGCAACCTGACATACTGTGAAACCCCACACACCCCTAACAGGGTCCTGACACACTGTGAGACCCCACACTCTATTGACACGGTCTTGACACTCTGTGAGACCCCACACACACCTGACAGGGACCTGACAGACTGTGAGACCAAACACACCCCTGACAGGGTCCTGACACACTGTGAGACCCCACACACCCCTGACAGGGTCCTGACAGACTGTGAGATCTGACACACTCCTGAGAGGGTCCTGACACACAGTGAGCCCCACGGGCCCCAAAAGGGTCCTGACACACTGTGAAACCCCACAAACCACTCACAGTGTCCTGACACACTGTGAGACCCCAGACACCCCTGACAGGGTCCTCACAAACTGTGATACCTCACACATCCCTGACAGGGTCCTGACACACAGTGAGACCCCACACACCCCTGACAGGGACCTGACACACTGTCAGACCCCACACACACTGGATAGGGTCCTGACATTCTGTGAGATCCGATACACCCCTGAGAGGGTCCTGACACACTGTGAAACCCCACAAACCACTCACAGTGTCCTGACACACTGTGAGACCCCACACACCCCTGACAGGCTCCTGACACACTGTGAGACCCCAGACACCCCTGACAGGGATCTGACAAACTGTGATACCTCACACACCCCTGACAGGGTCCTGACACACAGTAAGACCCCACACACCCCTAACAGGGTCCTGACACACTGTGAGCTCCCACACACTATTGACACAGACCTGACACACTATCAGACCCCACACACCCTGGATAGGGTCCTGACATTCTGTGAGATCCAACACACCCTGAGAGGGTCCTGACACACTGTGAGACCCCACGGGCCCCAGAAGTGTCCTGACACACTGTGAAACCCCACAAACCACTCACAGTGTCCTGACACACAGTGAGACCCCACACAACCCTGCAGGGTTCTGAAACACTGTGATACCTCACACACACCCGAAAGGGTGATGACACACTGTGAAACCCAGACACCCCTATCAGGATCCTAACACAGTGTGAGACCACACACACCCCTGACAGCGACTTGACACACTGTGAGACGCCACACACCCCTGACAGTGTCCTGACGCACGGTGAGACACTGACACACTGTGCGTCCTGACACACTGTGATACCTCAAACAACCCTGAGAGAGTTCTGACACACTGTGAGATCCCAGACACCCCTGACAGGGTCCTGACACACTGTGAGACCCCACACAACCCTGGCAGGGTCCTGACACACTGTGAGACCCCACACACCTCTGACGGGGACCTGACAAACTGTGAGACCCCACACGACCCTGGCAGGGTCCTGACGCACTGTGAGACCCCACACACCTTTGACGGGGACCTGACAAACTGTGATACCCCACACGACCCTGACAGGGTCCTGACACACATTAAGATGCCATACACACCTGAGAGAATCCAGACACACTGTGAGACCCACAGGCCCCAACAGGGTCCTGACACACTGTGAGACCCCAGACACCCCTGACAGGGTCCTCACAAACTGTGATACCTCACACATCCCTGACAGGGTCCTGACACACAGTGAGACCCCACACACCCCTAACAGGGACCCAACACACTGTGAAACACCACACACCCGTGACAGCAACCTGACATACTGTGAGACCCCACACACTATTGACACAGTCCTGACACTCTGTGAGACCCCACACACCCCTGACAGGGACCTGACAGACTGTGAGACCAAACACACCCCTGACAGGGTCCTGACACACAGTGAGACCCCACACACCCCTAACAGGGTCCTGACACACTGTGAGACCCCACACACACCTGACAAGTTCCTGACACACTGTGAGACACGACACACCTTAAAAGGGTCCTGACACACTGTGGGATCCCACACACCCCTGGCAGGGTCCTGACACACTGTGAGACCCCACACACACCTGACAAGTTCCTGACACACTGTGAGACCCCACATACCCCTGACAGAGTCCTGACACACATTAAGATCCCACACACACCTGACAGGGTACTGACACACGGTGAGACATCACACACTGCTGACAGGGACATGACAGACTGTGAGATCATACACACCCCTGACAGGACCTAACACTGTGAGACCCCACACACGGCTAACAGGGACAAAACAAACTGTGAAACTCCACACACCCCTGACAGCAACCTGACACACTATGAGACCCCACACACTATTGACACGGTCCTGACACTCTGTGAGATCCAACACACCCCTGTGAGGGTCCTGACACACTGTGAGCCCCAGAGGCCCCAAAAGGGTCCTGACACATTGTGAGAACCCACACACCCCTGACAGTGTCGTGACGCATGGTGAGACACTGACACACTGTGGGTCCTGACACACTGTGATACCTCAAACAATCCTGAGAGGGTCCTGATACACTGTGACACACCACACCCCCCGACGGGGTCCTGACAGACTGTGAGACCACACACACCCCTGACAGCAACCAGACACACTGTGAGATGCCACACACAACTGACAGGGTCCTGAAACACACTGAGATCCCACACACACCTGACAGTGTCCTGACACAATGTCAGACCCCCCACAACAGCGTCCTGACACACTGTGAAACCCCACAAACCACTCACAGTGTCCTGACACACAGTGAGATCCCACACAACCCTGGCAGGGTCCAGACACACTGTGAGACCCCACACAACCCTAACAGGGACCTGACACACTGTGAAACACCACACAACCCTGACAGCAACCTGACATACTGTGAAACCCCACACACCCCTAACAGGGTCCTGACACACTGTGAGACCCCACACTCTATTGACACGGTCTTGACACTCTGTGAGACCCCACACACCCCTGACAGGGACCTGACAGACTGTGAGACCAAACACACCCCTGACAGGGTCCTGACACACTGTGAGACCCCACACACGCCTGACAGGGTCCTGACAGACTGTGAGATCTGACACACTCCTGAGAGGGTCCTGACACACAGTGAGCCCCACGGGCCCCAAAAGGGTCCTGACACACTGTGAAACCCCACAAACCACTCACAGTGTCCTGACACACTGTGAGACCCCAGACACCCCTGACAGGGTCCTCACAAACTGTGATACCTCACACATCCCTGATAGGGTCCTGACACACAGTGAGACCCCACACACCCCTGACAGGGACCTGACACACTGTCAGACCCCACACACACTGGATAGGGTCCTGACATTCTGTGAGATCCGATACACCCCTGAGAGGGTCCTGACACACTGTGAAACCCCACAAACCACTCACAGTGTCCTGACACACTGTGAGACCCCACACACCCCTGACAGGCTCCTGACACACTGTGAGACCCCAGACACCCCTGACAGGGATCTGACAAACTGTGATACCTCACACACCCCTGACAGGGTCCTGACACACAGTAAGACCCCACACACCCCTAACAGGGTCCTGACACAGTGTGAGCTCCCACACACTATTGACACAGACCTGACACACTATCAGACCCCACACACTCTGGATAGGGTCCTGACATTCTGTGAGATCCAACACACCCTGAGAGGGTCCTGACACACTGTGAGACCCCACGGGCCCCAAAAGGGTCCTGACACACTGTGAAACCCCACAAACCACTCACAGTGTCCTGACACACAGTGAGACCCCACACAACCCTGCAGGGTCCTGAAACACTGTGATACCTCACACACACCCGAAAGGGTGATGACACACTGTGAAACCCAGACACCCCTATCAGGATCCTAACACAGTGTGAGACCACACACACCCCTGACAGCGACCTGACACACTCTGAGACCACACACACCCCTGACAGTGTCCTGACGCACGGTGAGACACTGACACACTGTGCGTCCTGACACACTGTGATACCTCAAACAACCCTGAGAGAGTTCTGACACACTGTGAGATCCCACACACCCCTGACAGGGTCCTGACACACTGTGAGACCCCACACAACCCTGGCAGGGTCCTGACACACTGTGAGACCCCACACACCTCTGACGGGGACCTGACAAACTGTGAGACCCCACACGACCCTGGCAGTGTCCTGACGCACTGTGAGACCCCACACACCTTTGACGGGGACCTGACAAACTGTGATACCCCACACGACCCTGACAGGGTCCTGACACACATTAAGATGCCATACACACCTGAGAGAATCCAGACACACTGTGAGACCCACAGGCCCCAACAGGGTCCTGACACACTGTGAGACCCCAGACACCCCTGACAGGATCCTCACAAACTGTGATACCTCACACATCCCTGACAGGGTCCTGACACACAGTGAGACCCCACACACCCCTAACAGGGACCCAACACACTGTGAAACACCACACACCCGTGACAGCAACCTGACATACTGTGAGACCCCACACACTATTGACACAGTCCTGACACTCTGTGAGACCCCACACACCCCTGACAGGGACCTGACAGACTGTGAGACCAAACACACCCCTGACAGGGTCCTGACACACAGTGAGACCCCACACACCCCTAACAGGGTCCTGACACACTGTGAGACCCCACACACACCTGACAAGTTCCTGACACACTGTGAGACACGACACACCTTAAAAGGGTCCTGACACACTGTGGGATCCCACACACCCCTGGCAGGGTCCTGACACACTGTGAGACCCCACACACACCTGACAAGTTCCTGACACACTGTGAGACCCCACATACCCCTGACAGAGTCCTGACACACATTAAGATCCCACACACACCTGACAGGGTACTGACACACGGTGAGACATCACACACTGCTGACAGGGACATGACAGACTGTGAGATCATACACACCCCTGACAGGACCTAACACTGTGAGACCCCACACACGGCTAACAGGGACAAAACAAACTGTGAAACTCCACACACCCCTGACAGCAACCTGACACACTATGAGACCCCACACACTATTGACACGGTCCTGACACTCTGTGAGATCCAACACACCCCTGTGAGGGTCCTGACACACTGTGAGCCCCAGAGGCCCCAAAAGGGTCCTGACACATTGTGAGAACCCACACACCCCTGACAGTGTCGTGACGCATGGTGAGACACTGACACACTGTGGGTCCTGACACACTGTGATACCTCAAACAATCCTGAGAGGGTCCTGATACACTGTGACACACCACACCCCCCGACGGGGTCCTGACAGACTGTGAGACCACACACACCCCTGACAGCAACCAGACACACTGTGAGATGCCACACACAACTGACAGGGTCCTGAAACACACTGAGATCCCACACACACCTGACAGTGTCCTGACACAATGTCAGACCCCCCACAACAGCGTCCTGACACACTGTGAAACCCCACAAACCACTCACAGTGTCCTGACACACAGTGAGATCCCACACAACCCTGGCAGGGTCCAGACACACTGTGAGACCCCACACAACCCAAGCAGGGTCCTGACACGCTGTGAGACCCCACACACCCCTAACAGGGACCTGACACACTGTGAAACACCACACAACCCTGACAGCAACCTGACATACTGTGAAACCCCACACACCCCTAACAGGGTCCTGACACACTGTGAGACCCCACACTCTATTGACACGGTCTTGACACTCTGTGAGACCCCACACACCCCTGACAGGGACCTGACAGACTGTGAGACCAAACACACCCCTGACAGGGTCCTGACACACTGTGAGACCCCACACACGCCTGACAGGGTCCTGACAGACTGTGAGATCTGACACACTCCTGAGAGGGTCCTGACAGACAGTGAGCCCCACGGGCCCCAAAAGGGTCCTGACACACTGTGAAACCCCACAAACCACTCACAGTGTCCTGACACACTGTGAGACCCCAGACACCTCTGACAGGGTCCTCACAAACTGTGATACCTCACACATCCCTGACAGGGTCCTGACACACAGTGAGACCCCACACACCCCTGACAGGGACCTGACACACTGTCAGACCCCACACACACTGGATAGGGTCCTGACATTCTGTGAGATCCGATACACCCCTGAGAGGGTCCTGACACACTGTTAAACCCCACAAACCACTCACAGTGTCCTGACACACTGTGAGACCCCACACACCCCTGACAGGCTCCTGACACACTGTGAGACCCCAGACACCCCTGACAGGGATCTGACAAACTGTGATACCTCACACACCCCTGACAGGGTCCTGACACACAGTAAGACCCCACACACCCCTAACAGGGTCCTGACACAGTGTGAGCTCCCACACACTATTGACACAGACCTGACACACTATCAGACCCCACACACTCTGGATAGGGTCCTGACATTCTGTGAGATCCAACACACCCTGAGAGGGTCCTGACACACTGTGAGACCCCACGGGCCCCAAAAGGGTCCTGACACACTGTGAAACCCCACAAACCACTCACAGTGTCCTGACACACAGTGATACCCCACACAACCCTGCAGGGTCCTGAAACACTGTGATACCTCACACACACCCGAAAAGGTGATGACACACTGTGAAACCCAGACACCCCTATCAGGATCCTAACACAGTGTGAGACCACACACACCCCTGACAGCGACCTGACACACTGTGAGACCACACACACCCCTGACAGTTTCCTGACGCACGGTGAGACACTGACACACTGTGCGTCCTGACACACTGTGATACCTCAAACAACCCTGAGAGAGGTCTGACACACTGTGAGATCCCAGACACCCCTGACAGGGTCCTGACACACTGTGAGACCCCACACAACCCTGGCAGGGTCCTGACACACTGTGAGACCCCACACACCTCTGACGGGGACCTGACAAACTGTGAGACCCCACACGACGCTGGCAGGGTCCTGACGCACTGTGAGACCCCACACACTTTTGACGGGGACCTGACAATCTGTGATACCCCACACGACCCTGACAGGGTCCTGACACACATTAAGATGCCATACACACCTGAGAGAATCCAGACACACTGTGAGACCCACAGGCCCCAACAGGGTCCTGACACACTGTGAGACCCCACACACCCCTGACAGTGTCCTGACGCACGGTGAGACACTGACGCACTGTGATACCTCAAACAATCCTGAGACACTGTGACACACCACACCTCCCGACAGTGTCTTGACACACTGTGAGTCTACACACACCCCTTACAGCGACCAGACACACTGTGAGACGCCACACACAACTGACAGAGTCCTGAAACACACTGAGATCCGACACACACCTGGCAGGGCCCTGACACACTGTGAAACACCACACACCCGTGACAGCAACCTGACATACTGTGAGACCCCACACACTATTGACACAGTCCTGACACTCTGTGAGACCCCACACACCCCTGACAGGGACCTGACAGACTGTGAGACCAAACACACCCCTGACAGGGTCCTGACACACAGTGAGACCCCACACACCCCTAACAGGGTCCTGACACTCTGTGAGCTCCCACACACTATTGACACGGTCCTGACACCCTGTCAGACCCCACACACCCCTGACAGGGACCTGACAGACTGTGAGACCAAACACACCCCTGACAGGGTCCTGACACACAGTGAGACCCCACACACCCCTAACAGGGTCCTGACACACTGTGAGCTCCCACACACTATTGACACGGTCCTGACACACTGTCAGACCCCACACACCCTGGATAGGGTCCTGACATTCAATGAGATCCAACACACCCCCGAGAGGGTCCTGACACACTGTGAGACCCCACGGGCCCCAAAAGGGTCCTGACACACTTTGTGACCCCACACACACCTGAGAGGGTGATGACACTCTGTGAGACCCCACACACCCTTGACAGGGTTCTGACAAACTGTGATACCTCACACACCCCTGACAGGGTCCTGACACACAGTAAGACCCCACACACCCCTAACAGGGTCCTGACACACTGTGAGCTCCCACGGACTATTGACACAGTCCTGACACACTGTCAGACCCCACACACCCTGGATAGGATCCTGACATTCTGTGAGATCCAACACACCCCTGAGAGGGTCCTGACACACTGTGAGACCCCACGGGCCCCAAAAGGGTCCTGACACACTGTGAAACCCCACAAACCACTCACAGTGTCCTGACACACTGTGAGACCCCACACACTCCTGACAGGCTCCTGACACACTGTGAGACCCCAGACACCCCTGACAGGGATCTGACAAACTGTGATACCTCACACACCCCTGACAGGGTCCTGACACACAGTAAGACCCCACACACCCCTAACAGGCTCCTGACACACTGTGAGCTCCCACACACTATTGACACGGTCCTGAAACACTGTCAGACCCCACACACCCTGGATAGGGTCCTGACATTCTGTGAGATCCAACACACCCTGAGAGGGTCCTGACACACTGTGAGACCCCACGGGCCCCAAAAGGGTCCTGACACACTGTGAAACCCCACAAACCACTCACAGTGTCCTGACACACAGTGATACCCCACACAACCGTGCAGGGTCCTGAAACACTGTGATACCTCACACACACCCGAAAAGGTGATGACACACTGTGAAACCCAGACACCCCTATCAGGATCCTAACACAGTGTGAGACCACACACACCCCTGACAGCGACCTGACACACTGTGAGACGCCACAGACAACTGACAGGGTCCTGAAACACACTGAGATAGCACACACACCGGACAGGGTCCTGACACACTGTGAGACCCCACACACCCCTAACAGGGACCTGACACACTGTGAGACCACACACACCCCTGACAGTGTCCTGACGCACGGTGAGACACTGACACACTGTGCGTCCTGACACACTGTGATACCTCAAACAACCCTGAGAGAGTTCTGACACACTGTGAGATCCCACACACCCCTGACAGGGTCCTGACACACTGTGAGACCCCACACAACCCTGGCAGGGTCCTGACACACTGTGAGACCCCACACACCTCTGACGGGGACCTGACAAACTGTGAGACCCCACACGACCCTGGCAGGGTCCTGACACACTGTGAGACCCCACACACCTTTGACGGGGACGTGACAAACTGTGAGACCCCACACGACCCTGACAGGGTCCTGACACACATTAAGATGCCACACATACCTGAGAGAATCCAGACACACTGTGAGACCCACAGTCCCCCACAGGGTCCTGACACACTGTGAGACCCCACACACCCCTGACAGTGTCCTGACGCACGGTGAGACACTGACGCACTGTGGGTCCTGACACACTGTGATACCTCAAACAATCCTGAGACACTGTGACACACCACACCCCCCGACAGTGTCTTGACACACTGTGAGTCCACACACACCCCTGACAGCGACCAGACACACTGTGAGATGCCACACACAACTGACAGGGTCCTGAAACACACTGAGATCCGACACACACCTGGCAGGGCCCTGACACACTGTGAAACACCACACACCCGTGACAGCAACCTGACATACTGTGAGACCCCACACACTATTGACACGGTCCTGACACACTGTCAGACCCCACACACCCTGGATAGGGTCCTGACATTGAGTGAGATCCAACACACCCCCGAAAGGGTCCTGACACACTGTGAGACCCCACGGGCCCCAAAAGGGTCCTGACACACTTTGTGACCCCACACACACCTGAGAGGGTGATGACACACTGTGAGACCCCACACACCCTTGACAGGGTTCTGACAAACTGTGATACCTCACACACCCCTGACAGGGTCCTGACACACAGTAAGACCCCACACACCCCTAACAGGGTCCTGACACACTGTGAGCTCCCACGGACTATTGACACAGTCCTGACACACTGTCAGACCCCACACACCCTGGATAGGATCCTGACATTCTGTGAGATCCAACACACCCCTGAGAGGGTCCTGACACACTGTGAGACCCCACGGGCCCCAAAAGGGTCCTGACACACTGTGAAACCCCACAAACCACTCACAGTGTCCAGACACACTGTGAGACACCACACACCTCAGAAGGGTCCTGACACACTGTGAGATCCAACACACCCCTGACAGCGACCTGACACACTGTGAGACGCCACACACCCCTGACAGTGTCCTGACGCACGGTGAGACACTGACACACTGTGCGTCCTGACACAGTGTGATACCTCAAACAACCCTGAGAGAGTTCTGACACACTGTGAGATCCCACACACCCCTGACAGGGTCCTGACACACTGTGAGACCCCACACAACCCTGGCAGGGTCCTGACACACTGTCAGACCCCACACACCTCTGACGGGGACCTGACAAACTGTGATACCCCACACGACCCTGACAGGGTCCTGACACACATTAAGATGCCATACACACCTGAGAGAATCCAGACACACTGTGAGACCCACAGGCCCTAACAGGGTCCTGACACACTGTGAGACCCCACACACCCCTGACAGCGTCCTGACGCACGGTGAGACACTGACGCACTGTGGGTCCTGACACACTGTGATACCTCAAACAATCCTGAGACACTGTGACACACCACACCCCCCGACAGTGTCTTGACACACTGTGAGTCTACACACACCCCTGACAGCGACCAGACACACTGTGAGATGCCACACACAACTGACAGGGTCCTGAAACACACTGAGATCCGACACACACCTGGCAGGGCCCTGACACACTGTGAAACACCACACACCCGTGACAGCAACGTGACATACTGTGAGACCCCACACACTATTGACACAGTCCTGACACTCTGTGAGACCCCACACACCCCTGACAGGGACCTGACAGACTGTGAGACCAAACACACCCCTGACAGGGTCCTGACACACAGTGAGACCCCACACACCCTTAACAGGGTCCTGACACACTGTGAGCTCCCACACACTATTGACACGGTCCTGACACACTGTCAGACCCCACACACCCTGGATAGGGTCCTGACATTCAGTGAGATCCAACACACCCCCGAGAGGGTCCTGACACACTGTGAGACCCCACGGGCCCCAAAAGGGTCCTGACACACTTTGTGACCCCACACACACCTGAGAGGGTGATGACACACTGTGAGACCCCACACACCCTTGACAGGGTTCTGACAAACTGTGATACCTCACACACCCCTGACAGGGTCCTGACACACAGTAAGACCCCACACACCCCTAACAGGGTCCTGACACACTGTGAGCTCCCACGGACTATTGACACAGTCCTGACACACTGTCAGACCCCACACACCCTGGATAGGATCCTGACATTCTGTGAGATCCAACACACCCCTGAGAGGGTCCTGACACACTGTGAGACCCCACGGGCCCCAAAAGGGTCCTGACACACTGTGAAACCCCACAAATCACTAACAGTGTCCTGACACACAGTGAGACCCCACACAACCCTGCAGGGTCCTGACACACTGTGATACCTCACACACACCCGAAAGGGTGATGACACACTGTGAAACCCAGACACCCCTATCAGGATCCTAACACAGTGTGAGACCACACACACACCTGACAGCGACCTGACACACTGTGAGACGCCACAGACAACTGACAGGGTCCTGAAACACACTGAGATAGCACACACATCGGACAGGGTCCTGACACACTGTGAGACCCCACACACCCCTAACAGGGACCTGACACACTGTGAGACCACACACACCCCTGACAGTGTCCTGACGCACGGTGAGACACTGACACACTGTGCGTCCTGACACACTGTGATACCTCAAACAACCCTGAGAGAGTTCTGACACACTGTGAGACCCCACACACCTCTGACGGGGACCTGACAAACTGTGAGACCCCACACGACCCTGGCAGGGTCCTGACACACTGTGAGACCCCACACACCTTTGACGGGGACGTGACAAACTGTGAGACCCCACACGACCCTGACAGGGTCCTGACACACTGTGAGACCCCACACAACCCTGGCAGGGTCCTGACACACTGTGAGACCCCACACACCTCTGACGGGGACCTGACAAACTGTGAGACCCCACACGACCCTGGCAGGGTCCTGACACACTGTGAGACCCCACACACCTTTGACGGGGACGTGACAAACTGTGAGACCCCACACGACCCTGACAGGGTCCTGACACACATTAAGATGCCACACACACCTGAGAGAATCCAGACACACTGTGAGACCCACAGGCCCCAACAGGGTCCTGACACACTGTGAGACCCCACACACCCCTGACAGTGTCCTGACGCACGGTGAGACACTGACGCACTGTGGGTCCTGACACACTGTGATACCTCAAACAATCCTGAGACACTGTGACACACCACACCCCCCGACAGTGTCTTGACACACTGTGAGTCCACACACACCCCTGACAGCGACCAGACACACTGTGAGATGCCACACACAACTGACAGGGTCCTGAAACACACTGAGATCCGACACACACCTGGCAGGGCCCTGACACACTGTGAAACACCACACACCCGTGACAGCAACCTGACATACTGTGAGACCCCACACACTATTGACACGGTCCTGACACACTGTCAGACCCCACACACCCTGGATAGGGTCCTGACATTCAGTGAGATCCAACACACCCCCGAGAGGGTCCTGACACACTGTGAGACCCCACGGGCCCCAAAAGGGTCCTGACACACTGTGAAACCCCACAAATCACTAACAGTGTCCTGACACACAGTGAGACCCCACACAACCCTGCAGGGTCCTGACACACTGTGATACCTCACACACACCCGAAAGGGTGATGACACACAGTAAGACCCCACACACCCCTAACAGGGTCCTGACACACTGTGAGCTCCCACGGACTATTGACACAGTCCTGACACACTGTCAGACCCCACACACCCTGGATAGGATCCTGACATTCTGTGAGATCCAACACACCCCTGAGAGGGTCCTGACACACTGTGAGACCCCACGGGCCCCAAAAGGGTCCTGACACACTGTGAAACCCCACAAACCACTCACAGTGTCCAGACACACTGTGAGACACCACACACCTCAGAAGGGTCCTGACACACTGTGAGATCCAACACACCCCTGACAGCGACCTGACACACTGTGAGACGCCACACACCCCTGACAGTGTCCTGACGCACGGTGAGACACTGACACACTGTGCGTCCTGACACAGTGTGATACCTCAAACAACCCTGAGAGAGTTCTGACACACTGTGAGATCCCACACACCCCTGACAGGGTCCTGACACACTGTGAGACCCCACACAACCCTGGCAGGGTCCTGACACACTGTGAGACCCCAGACACCTCTGACGGGGACCTGACAAACTGTGAGACCCCACACGACCCTGGCAGGGTCCTGACACACTGTGAGACCCCACACACCTTTGACGGGGACGTGACAAACTGTGAGACCCCACACGACCCTGACAGGGTCCTGACACACATTAAGATGCCACACACACCTGAGAGAATCCAGACACACTGTGAGACCCACAGGCCCCAACAGGGTCCTGACACACTTTGTGACCCCACACACACCTGAGAGGGTGATGACACACAGTAAGACCCCACACACCCCTAACAGGGTCCTGACACACTGTGAGCTCCCACGGACTATTGACACAGTCCTGACACACTGTCAGACCCCACACACCCTGGATAGGATCCTGACATTCTGTGAGATCCAACACACCCCTGAGAGGGTCCTGACACACTGTGAGACCCCACGGGCCCCAAAAAGGTCCTGACACACTGTGAAACCCCACAAACCACTCACAGTGTCCAGACACACTGTGAGACACCACACACCTCAGAAGGGTCCTGACACACTGTGAGATCCAACACACCCCTGACAGGGTCCTGACACACTGTGAGACCCCACACGACCCTGGCAGGGTCCTGACACACTTTGAGACCCCACACACACCTGAGAGGGTGATGAGACATTGCGAAACCCCAGACACCCCTGACAGGGTTCTGACAAACTGTGATACCTCAAACACCCCTGACAGGGTCCTGACACACTGTGAGACCCCACACGACCCTGGCTGTATCCTGACACACTGTGATACCTCACACACACCCGAGAGGGTGATGACACACTGTGAAACCCAGACACCCCTATCAGGATCCTAACACTGTGTGAGACCACACACACCCCTGACAGCGACCTGACATACTGTGAGACGCCACAGACAACTGACAGGGTCCTGAAACACACTGAGATAGCACACACACCTGACAGGGTCCTGACACACTGTGAGACCCCACACACCCCTAACAGGGACCTGACACACTGTGAGACCACACACACCCCTGACAGTGTCCTGACGCACGGTGAGACACTGTCACACTGTGCGTCCTGACACACTGTGATACCTCAAACAACCCTGAGAGAGTTCTGACACACTGTGAGATCCCATACACCCCTGACAGGGTCCTGACACACTGTGATACCTCAAACAACCCTGAGAGAGTTCTGACACACTGTGAGACCCCACACACCACTGACGGGGACCTGACAAACTGTGAGACCCCACACGACCCTGGCAGGGTCCTGACACACTGTGAGACCCCACACACCTCTGACGGGGACCTGACAAACTGTGAGACCCCACACGACCCTGACAGGGTCCTGACACACATTAAGATGCCACACACACCTGAGAGAATCCAGACACACTGTGAGACCCACAGGCCCCAAAAGGGTCCTGACACACTGTGAGACCCCACACACCCCTGACAGTGTCCTGACGCACGGTGAGACACTGACGCACTGTGGGTCCTGACACACTGTGATACCTCAAACAATCCTGAGACACTGTGACACACCACACCCCCCGACAGTGTCTTGACAGACTGTGAGTCCACACACACACCTGACAGCGACCAGACACACTGTGAGATGCCACACACAACTGACAGAGTCCTGAAACACACTGAGATCCCACACACACCTGACAGGGTCCTGACACACTGTGAAACCCCACGAACCACTCACAGTGTCCTGACACATAGTGAGATCCCACACAATCCTGGCAGGGTCCAGACAGACTGTGAGGCCCCACACAACCCAGGCAGGGTCCTGACACGCTGTGAGATCCCACCCACCCCGAACAGGGCATACTGTGAGACCCCACACACTATTGACACAGTCCTGACACTCTGTGAGACCCCCCGGGCCCCAAAAGGGTCCTGACACACTTTGAGACCCCACACACACCTGAGAGGGTGATGACACACTGTGAGACCCCACACACACTCTGACAGGGTTCTGACAAACTGTGATACCTCACACACCCCTGACAGGGTCCTGACACACAGTAAGACCCCACACACCCCTAACAGGGTCCTGACACACTGTGAGCTCCCACGGACTATTGACACAGTCCTGACACACTGTCAGACCCCACACACCCTGGATAGGGTCCTGACATTCTGTGAGATCCAACACACCTCTGAGAGGGTCCTGACACACTGTGAGACCCCACGGGCCCCAAAAGGTTCCTGACACACTGTGAAACCCCACAAACCACTCACAGTGTCCAGACACGCTGTGAGACCCCACACACCCTGGATAGGGTCTGACACACTGTGAGACACCACACACCTCAAAAGGGTCCTGACACACTGTGAGATCCAACACACCCCTGACATGGTCCTGACACACTGTGAGACCCCACACGACCCTGGCAGGGTCCTGACACACTTTGAGACCCCCCACACACCTGAGAGGGTGATGACACACTGTGAGACCCCAGACACCCCTGACAGGGTTATGACAAACTGTGATACCTCACACACCCCTGAGAGGGTCCTGACAAACAGTAAGACCCCACACACCCCTAACAGGGTCCTGAAACACTGTGAGCTCCCACACACTATTGACGCAGACCTGACACGCTGTCAGACCCTACACACCCTGGATAGGGTCCTGACATTCTGTGAGATCCAACACACCCCTGACAGGGTCCTGACACACTGTGAGACCCCACACGACCCTGGCAGGGTCGTGACACACTGTGATACCTCACACACACCCGAGAGGGTGATGACACACTGTGAAACCCAGACACCCCTGACAGGGTTCTGACAAACTGTGATACCTCAAACACCCCTGACAGGGTCCTGACACACTGTGAGACCCCACACGACCCTGGCAGTATCCTGACACACTGTGATACCTCACACACACCCGAGAGGGTGATGACACACTGTGAAACCCAGACACCCCTATCAGGATCCTAACACTGTGTGAGTCCACACACACCCCTGACAGCGACCTGACATACTGTGAGACGCCACAGACAACCGACAGGGTCCTGAAACACACTGAGATAGCACACACACCTGACAGGGTCCTGACACACTGTGAGACCCCACACAGCCCTGACAGTGTCCTGACGCACGGTGAGACACTGACACACTGTGCGTCCTGACACACTGTGATACCTCAAACAACCCTGAGAGAGTTCTGACACACTGTGAGATCCCACACACCCCTGACAGGGTCCTGACACACTGTGATACCTCAAACAACCCTGAGAGAGTTCTGACACACTGTGAGACCCCACACACCACTGAAGGGGACCTGACAAACTGTGAGACCCCACACGACCCTGGCAGGGTCCTGACACACTGTGAGACCCCACACACCTCTGACGGGGACCTGACAAACTGTGAGACCCCACACGACCCTGACAGGGTCCTGACACACATTAAGATGCCACACACACCTGAGAGAATCCAGACACACTGTGAGACCCACAGGCCCCAAAAGGGTCCTGACACACTGTGAGACCCCACACCCCCCGACAGTGTCTTGACAGACTGTGAGTCCACACACACACCTGACAGCGACCAGACACACTGTGAGATGCCACACACAACTGACAGAGTCCTGAAACACACTGAGATCCCACACACACCTGACAGGGTCGTGACACACTGTGAAACCCCACGAACCACTCACAGTGTCCTGACACACAGTGAGATCCCACACAATCCTGGCAGGGTCCAGACAGACTGTGAGGCCCCACACAACCCAGGCAGGGTCCTGACACGCTGTGAGACCCCACACACCCCTAACAGGGCATACTGTGAGACCCCACACACTATTGACACAGTCCTGACACTCTGTGAGACCCCCCGGGCCCCAAAAGGGTCCTGACACACTTTGAGACCCCACACACACCTGAGAGGGTGATGACACACTGTGAGACCCCACACACACTCTGACAGGGTTCTGACAAACTGTGATACCTCACACACCCCTGACAGGGTCCTGACACACAGTAAGACCCCACACACCCCTAACAGGGTCCTGACACACTGTGAGCTCCCACGGACTATTGACACAGTCCTGACACACTGTCAGACCCCACACACCCTGGATAGGGTCCTGACATTCTGTGAGATCCAACACACCTCTGAGAGGGTCCTGACACACTGTGAGACCACACGGGCCCCAAAAGGGTCCTGACACACTGTGAAACCCCACAAACCACTCACAGTGTCCAGACACGCTGTGAGACCCCACACACACTGGATAGGGTCTGACACACTGTGAGACACCACACACCTCAAAAGGGTCCTGACACACTGTGAGATCCAACACACCCCTGACAGGGTCCTGACACACTGTGAGACCCCACACGACCCTGGCAGGGTCCTGACACACTTTGAGACCCCACACACACCTGAGAGGGTGATGACACACTGTGAGACCCCAGACACCCCTGACAGGGTTATGACAAACTGTGATACCTCACACACCCCTGAGAGGGTCCTGACACACAGTAAGACCCCACACACCCCTAACAGGGTCCTGACACACTGTGAGCTCCCACACACTATTGACGCAGACCTGACACGCTGTCAGACCCTACACACCCTGGATAGGGTCCTGACATTCTGTGAGATCCAACACACCCCTGACAGGGTCCTGACACACTGTGAGACCCCACACGACCCTGGCAGGGTCCTGACACACTGTGATACCTCACACACACCCGAGAGGGTGATGACACACTGTGAAACCCAGACACCCCTATCAGGATTCTAACACAGTGTGAGACCACACAAACCCCTGACAGCGTCTTGACACACTGTGAGACGCCACAGACAACTGACAGGGTCCTGAAACACACTGAGATAGCACACACACCTGATAGGGTCCTGACACACTGTGAGACCCCACACACCCCTAACATGGACCTGACACACTGTGAGACCACACACACCCCTGACAGTGTCCTGACGCACGGTGAGACACTGACACACTGTGCGTCCTGACACACTGTGATACCTCAAACAACCCTGAGAGAGTTCTGACACACTGTGAGATCCCACACACACCTGACAGGGTCCTGACACACTGTGAGACCCCACACAACCCTGGCAGGGTCCTGACACACTGTGAGACCCCACACACCTCTGACGGAGACCTGACAAACTGTGAGACCCCACGCGACACTGGCAGGGTCCAGACACACTGTGAGACCCCACACACCTCTGACGGGGACCTAACAAACTGTGAGACTCCACGCGACCCTGGCAGGGTCCTGACACACTGTGAGACCCCACACACCTCTGACGGGGACCCGACAAACTGTGAGACCCCACACGACCCTGACAGGGTCCTCACACACATTAAGATGCCACACACACCTGAGAGAATCCAGACACACTGTGAGACCCACAGGCCCCAAAAGGGTCCTGACACACTGTGAAACCCCACACACCCTAGATAGGGTCTGACACACTGTGAGACACGACACACCTCAAAAGGGTCCTGACACACTGTGAGATCCCACACACCCCTGGCAGGGTCCTGACACACTGTGAGACCCCACACACACCTGACAAGTTCCTGACACACTGTGAGACCCCACATACCCCTGACAGAATCCTGACACACATTAAGACCCCACACACACCTGACAGGGTACTGACACACTGTGAGACATCACACACTGCTGACAGAGACATGACAGACTGTGAGATCATACACACCCCTGACAGGACCTAACACTGTGAGATGCCACACACACCTGCAAGGTCCTGACACACTGTGAGACCCCACACACGGCTAACAGGGACAGAACAGACTGTGAAACTCCACACACCCCTGACAGCAACCTGACACACTATGCGACCCCACACACCATTGACACGGTCCTGACACTCTGTGAGATCCGACACACCCCTGTGAGGGTCCTGACACACTGTGAGCCCCACAGGCCCCAAAAGGGTCCTGACACATTGTGAGACCCCACACACCCCTGACAGTGTCCTGACGCATGGTGAGACACTGACACACTGTGGGTCCTGACACACTGTGATACCTCAAACAATCCTGAGAGGGTTCTGACACACTGTGACACACCACACCCCCCGACAGGGTCCTGACAGACTGTGAGACCACACACACCCCTGACAGCGACCAGACACACTGTGAGACGCCACACACAACTGACAGGGTCCTGAAACACACTGAGATCCCACACACAGCTGACAGGGTCCTGACACACTGTGAGATCCAACACACCCCTGACAGGGTCCTGACACACTGTGAGACCCCACACGACCCTGGCAGGGTCCTGACACACTTTGAAACCCCACACACACCTGAGAGGGTGATGACACACTGTGAGACCCCAGACACCCCTGACAGGGTTATGACAAACTGTGATACCTCACACACCCCTGACAGGGCCCTGGCACACAGTAAGACCCCACACACCCCTAACAGGGTCCTGACACACTGTGAGCTCCCACACACTATTGACGCAGTCCTGACACACTGTCAGACCCCACACACCCTGGATAGGGTCCTGACATTCTGTGAGATCCAACACACCCCTGAGAGGGTCCTGACACACTGTGAGACCCCACGGGCCCCAAAAGGGTCCTGACACACTGTGAAACCCCACAAACCACTCACAGTGTCCTGACACACAGTGAGACCCCACACAACCCTGGCAGGGTCCTGACACACTGTGATACCTCACACACACCCGAGAGGGTGATGACACACTGTGAAAGCCAGACACCCCTATCAGGATCCTAACACAGTGTGAGACCACACACACCCCTGACAGCGACCTGACACACTGTGAGACGCCACAGACAACTGACAGGGTCCTGAAACACACTGAGATAGCACACACACCTGACAGGGTCCTGACACACTGTGAGACCCCACACACCCCTAACAGGGACCTGACACACTGTGAGACCACACACACCCTGGATAGGGTCTGATACACTGTGAGACACGACACACCTCAAAAGGGTCCTGACACACTGTGAGACCCCACACACACCTGACAAGTTACTGACACACTGTGAGACCCCACATACCCCTGACAGAGTCCTGACACACATTAAGATCCCACACACACCTGACAGGGTACTGACACACTGTGAGACATCACACACTGCTGACAGGGACATGACAGACTGTGAGATCATACACACCCCTGACAGGACCTAACACTGTGAGATGCCACACACTCCTGACAAGGTCCTGACACACTGTGAGACCCCACACACGGCTAACAGGGACAAAACAAACTGTGAACCTCCACACACCCCTGACAGCAACCTGACACACTATGAGACCCCACACACTATTGACACGGTCCTGACACTCTGTGAGATCCGACACACCCCTGTGAGGGTCCTGACACACTGTGAGCCCCACAGGCCCCAAAAGGGTCCTGACACACTGTGAGACCCCCCACAACAGCGTCCTGACACACTGTGAAACCCCACAAACCACTCACAGTGTCCTGACACACAGTGAGATCCCACACAACCCTGGCAGGGTCCAGACACACTGTGAGACCCCACACATCCCAAACAGGGTCCTGACACACTGTGAGACCCCACACACCCCTAACAGGGACCTGACACTCTGTGAAACACCACACACCCCTGACAGCAACCTGACATACTGTGAAACCTCACACACCCCTAACAGGGTCCTGACACACTCTGAGACCCCACACACCATTGACACGTTCCTGACACTCTGTGAGACCCCACACACCCCTGACAGGGACCTGACAGACTGTGAGACCAAACACACCCCTGACAGGGTCCTGACACACTGTGAGACCCCACACACTCCTGACAGGGTCCTGAAAGACTGTGAGATCTGACACACTCCTGAGAGGGTCCTGACACACAGTGAGCCCCACGGGCCCCAAAAGGGTCCTGACACACTGTGAAACCCCACAAACCCCTGACAGGGTCCTGACACACAGTGAGACCCCACACACCCCTAACAGGGTCCTGACACACTGTGAGCTCCCACACACTATTGACACGGTCCTGACACTCTGTGAGATCCGACACACCCCTGACAGGGTCCTGACACACATTGCGATCCCACACAATCCTGACAGGCTCCTGACACACTGTGAGACCCCACACACCCTGGATAGGGTCCTGACACACTGTGAGACCCGATACTCCCCAAAAGGGTCCTGACACACTGTGAGATCCCACACACCCCTGACAGGGTCCTGACACACTGTGAGACCCCACACAACCCTGGCAGGGACCTGACACACTGTGAGACCCTACACACCCCAGAAGGGTCCTGACACACTGTGAGACCCCACACACCCCTGACAGGGTCCTGACACACTGTGAGACCCTACACACCCCAGAAGGGTCCTGACACACTGTGAGAACCCCCACACCCACGACCAGATCCTGACACACTTTGAAACCCCACAAACCACTCACAGTGTCCTGACACACTGTGAGACTCCATACACCACTGACAGGGTCCTGACACACTGTGAGACCACATACATCCACGACCAGATCCTGACACACTGTGAAACCCCACACAACAGCGTCCTGACACACTGTGATACCCCCCAACACCCACAACAAGATCCTGACACACTGTGAAACCCCACAAACCACTCACAGTGTCCTGACACAGTGTGAAACCCACACACCCCTGGCAGGGTCCTGACACACTGTGAGACCCCACACATACCCTAGAGGGTGATGACGCACTGTGAGACCCCAGACACCCCTAACAGGATCCTAACACACTGGGAGATCTCAAAAACCCCTGACAGTGTCCAGACAAACTGTGAGACCCCACACACCCCTGGCAGGGTCCTGACACACTGTGAGACCCCACACACCCTGGATAGGGTCCTGACAGACTGTGAGATCCGACACACCCCTGAGAGGGTCCTGACACACTGTGAGACCCCACGGGCTCCAAAAGGGTCCTGACACACTGTGAGACGGCACACACCCCTGACAGTGTCCTGACACACTGTGAGATCCCCCACAACAGGGTCCTGACACTTTGTGAAACCCCACAAACCACTCACAGGGTCCTGACACACAGTGAGACCCCACACAACCCTGGCAGGGTCCTGACACACTGTGAGACCCCACACACCCCTGGCAGGGACCTGACACACTGTGAGACCCCACACACTATTGACACGGTCCTGACAGACTGTGAGATCCGACACAACAGGGTCCTGACACTCTGTGAAACCCCACAAACCACTCACATGGTCCTGACACATTGTGAGACCCCACACACCCCTGACAGGGACGTGACACATTGTGAGACGGCACACACCCTTGACAGTGTCCTGACACATGGTGAGACACTGACACACTGTGGGTCCTGACACACTGTGAGACCTCAAACAACCCTGAGAGGGTCCTGACACACTGTGACACACCACACCCTCCCAACAGGGTCCTGACACACTGTAAGACCACACATACCCCTGTCAATGTCCTGACACACTGTGAGACACCACACACCCGACAGTGTCCTGACACACTGTGAGACCCCACACACCCCAAAAGGGTCCTGACTCACTGTGAGACCCGACACACCCCCAATGGGTCCTGTCACACTGTGAGACCCCACACACCACCGAGAGGGTGATGACACACTGTGAGACCCCACACACCCCCGAGACGGTGATGACACACTGTGAGACCCCACACACACCTGACAAGATCCTGACACACTGTGAGTCACCACACACCCCTGACAGGACCTGACACACTGTGATACCCCACACACCTCTGGCAGGGTCCTGACACACTGTGAGACCCCACACACCCCTGGCAGGGTCCTGACTCACTGTGAGATCACACACACCCCGAACAGGGACCTGACATACTGTGAGACCCCACACACCCCTGACAGGGACCTGACACACTGTGAGACACCACACACCCCTGAGAGGGTCCTGACACACCGTGAGACCCCACACACCCCTGACAAGGTCCTGACATGCTGTGAGACTCCAAACACCACTGACACGGTCCTGACACATTGTGAGACACCACACACCCCTGAGAGGGTCCTGACACACCGTGATATCCCACACATCCCGAGAGGGTCCTGAAACACTGTGAAACACCACACACCCCTGACAGGGACGTGACACATTGTGAGACACCACGCAACCCTGACAGGGTCCTGACACACTGTCAGACACCGCACATCCCTGACAGGGTGATGGTGAGAGGGGAGGGGGAGCTGTGATTCCCGGACCTGTTCCTTTCACTGAATGCCCACTATCCTTTTCTCCATCTCCAGATGCCACATCAACAATGGGGACTAAAAGTTTATTCCACAGGAAAAAATGACACCTCTGATAGTAGGGGGGGTTCCAGTACAGGACAGTTGGGGGTCAGTGAACTACCAGGGAAATACTCACCTTCACAGCACAGTTAATTGTGAAATGTGATGATCTGGTGTTTATCTGGACCAGGCCTCTCTGTCCAGTCAGGGGTCTGTTAATGGAATTTACTTTACTGTTCGAGCATCCATTGATGAATCCAATTAATGCAATAGCTTTGAGCTAACTCTTGTGTGCTTAAATACTGAGTTCTGAGTTGAGGCATCTAACAGTTTGTCCACTGTCTGTTCCCATGGAAGATGTAAAACAGAAACACAAGGAGACTCTGCGGGTACAAACTGAAACGGTGAGAGTGAACACGATCCTGATGAGGGAGAAGGTGAAGGTTTTCCAGCTGGTTGATCGATACGCTGAGCTCACGGTCATTTCTACTGTTCGAGATCGGAGACTGGTAGAACATGAGCTGCTGGCAAGAGGCAGAGAACACGAGGAGTGGAGAGAGGAACATCTCCGCAGAGAGCTGGAAAAAATCCGGACTGATCAGTTGTTCCAGAGCAGCTTTTCCCGGAGTAAATCCAAATCTGGGAGTTCGGCAGCAGTGGCCGGAGTCGCAGGGATCGGGAAAACAACACTGGTACAAAAGATTGTTTATGACTGGGCCACGGGGAAAATATACCAACAATTCCAGTTTGTCTTCAGTTTCAAATTCCGAGATTTAAACTCCTTTAACTGCAGAATAAACCTGAGGGAACTGATCCTGGATCAGTATCCTTACTTTGGGAATATCCTGAGAGAGGTCTGGAAGAACCCAGAGGGATTGCTGTTTATATTCGATGGTTTGGATGAATTCAAACACAGAATTGATTTTGCTGACAGTTGGAGAGATACAGAACCCAAGCACCAGTGTCCAGATCCCGAGTGGTGGTGTGAAGTGTCTGACATTGTGTACAGTTTAATCCAGGGCAAGCTGCTCCCAGGGTGTTCAGTGCTGGTGACCACCCGTCCCACTGCGTTACATTTATTGGAAAAGGCAATGATCAGTATCTGGGCTGAAATCATGGGATTTGTTGGTGAGGAACGGAAGGAATATTTCATCAGGCATTTTAAAGAGCAGACGGTGGCAGAAGCTGTTTTCAAACACGTGAAGGAGAACGAGATCCTGTACACCATGAGCTACAACCCCTCCTACTGCTGGATCCTCGCTCTGGCACTGGGCCCCTTCTTCACACAAAGAGTCAGGGACCCGCAGCGAGTTCCCAAAACCATCACCCAACTGTACTCCTACTATATTTACAACATCCTGAAAAACCACGGCCGTGAGATTGAGAACCCCCGTGATGTGTTACTCAGGGTTGGTCAGATGGCCTTCAGAGGAGTGTCCCAGAAGAAGATTGTGTTTACAGATGGAGATTTGATCAACTGCAATCTGCAGCCTTCCCAGTTCCTGTCCGGGTTCCTGGTGGAGCTTTTGGAGAAAGAGAATTCTGCCCGGTGTGTGGTGTACACATTCCCACACCTCACCATCCAAGAGTTTGTAGCTGCTATTGCACAATTCCTGAATCCACATCCCGGGGATATCCTGAAATTCCTCACTGAAGCCCACAGCACGACAGATGGGCGATTTGAGGTATTTCTCCGTTTTGTTGCTGGACTCTCCAACCCAATGACAGCTCGGGGCCTGGAGGAGTTTCTGGGTCCATTTCCTCATCAAACAACCTGCCGGGTGATTGACTGGGTGAAGGAGGAGGTTAAACGCCAGAGTGGAAACACGAGGAGTGAAGCTGGTAAAAGGAGCCTCCTGAACACATTGCACTACCTGTTTGAGTCTCAGAATCGTGGACTGGCTCAGGCCGCACTGGGATCTGTGGAAACACTTTCATTCAGCGGAATGACACTGACCCCGATTGACTGCGCGGTCCTGTCTCATGTCATCGGACTCTGTGATACAATAAAACACCTCGACCTGGGGAACTGCAACATTCAGTGTGAAGGAATCCAACGGCTGGGACCCGGGCTGCACAAGTGTCAGGAGTTGAGGTAACTTGATTTATCTCTCACTCTGAACTGTGAAACTGTCCCATTGTGTTGTTTCAATGTAAAAGGATTTGGGCAAAACCGTAGTAAATATGATTGTGAAGAATTGTAACAAATGCCATCACCCTTCCTCCTTCTTCTTCCACCATCTCCCATCGACATTTCCCCATTCACAAATCTTCCTCACTGTGGAACTTTCTCCCACCTTCACCCCTGCCCCTCCAGACCCTCTCACATCAGTAACACTTTTCTAACCATCGGGGAATGAGACAGAATATGTGGAGTTTACAGGGTCACACGGACAGACTAAATTACTGACATTCGGTGAATACCCTGGAGCTGGGCAGTGAGGGACATTGACAGTGACGGGAACTCCGATCAGTGATTTACTGAAGGGTTTAATGTTTCCTGAAATATCCGAGTGAGAGAAACTCCCTCAGACCCACGGTTTGAATCACTTTGTTCATCAATTTGTCTGTTTGCGTTTAGACTGAGTGGTAATGAACTGGGAGATTCAGGAGTGAAACTGGTGTCTGCGGCTCTGAGGAACCCGGAGTGTAAAATACAGTCACTGGGGTAAGTACCAGACTGTGGGAGATTGTGTTTACAGTCACTGGGTGTCTGACACTGAACATTAATGTGATCAGTAATTGTGTTACTGATAAACACTGGGGATTTGTACCGTCTCCTGTCTCTCTGTGTCCTTCACCCTCACTCTCTCTCATCTCCAGGCTGATCGGTGTCGGTCTCACAGATTCTGGTGCCGAGGATCTCGTATCTGCTCTCAGTACAAACCCATCACTGACCGAGCTGAGCCTGGGATTAAACTCGCTGACAGACCGATGTGTTCCCGCTCTCCGCCGCCTCATACTGACCCTCCCGAGTCTGGAGCGGATCGAGTGAGTGTTTGTGTTAATGTTCAATGTGATAAAATATCAGCGGATCCGCGGGTTTTCTGGTGATATTTGTCTGTGAGTGTTGTTGAAACATTAACCCCAGTCCCCTGTTACTGACACTGTCGTGTAATCTGTTTATTTCATCTTTATTTTCCCATCTGTTTCAGGCTGTGGAGGAATCGGTTCAGTGAGACCGGGAAGAAGGAACTGAGATCTCTGCAGGAACCCAGACCCGGACTGACAGTGTCCGTGTGAACATCTGAATGTGTGAACATCCCCGCCCGCGGGATGGGGACATTTTGGCCGATTCCCCGCCCTCCCCTTTAACCGCCTCCCGGCTAAATGACCACCTCTTGCCCACTCGCCCCCCCACCCGCCCCCGCCAGACAGTTAAAATCGACGTGATTCCATGCCGCTAACGGTTAATATCAGACGTGAGTCTACTGAGGTCCCGAGTACTAGAGGGATGGGGGATGGAACATCGGCGTTAAACACGGAGTAAAGCTCCCTCCGCACCGTCCCATCACACACTCCCGGGGTCAGACACAGAGTGAAGCTCCCTCCGCACCGTCCCATCACACACTCCCGGGGTCAGACACAGAGTGAAGCTCCCTCCGCACCGTCCCATCACACACTCCCGGGGTCAGACACAGAGTGAATCTCCCTCCACCCCGTCCCATCACACACTCCCGGGGTCAGACACAGAGTAAATCTCCCTCCACCCCATCCCATCACACACTCCCGGGGTCAGACACAGAGTGAAGCTCCCTCCACACCGTCCCATCACACACTCCCGGGGTCAGACTCAGAGTGAATCTCCCTCCACACCGTCCCATCACAGACCCCTGGGGTCAGACACAGAGTGAATCTCCCTCCACACCGTCCCATCACAGACCCCTGGGGTCAGACACAGAGTGAATCTCCCTCCACACGGTCCCATCACACACTCCCGGGGTCAGACACAGAGCGAATCTCCCTCCGCACCGTCCCATCACACACTCCCGGGGTCAGACACAGAGCGAATCTCCCTCCGCACCGTCCCATCGCACACTCCCAGGGTCAGACACAGAGTGAATCTCCCTCCAGACCGTCCCATCACACACTCCTGGGGTCAGACACAGGGTGAAACTCCCTCCGCACCGTCCCATCACACACTCCTGGGGTCAGACACAGAGTGAATCTCCCTCCACAGCGTCCCATCACACACTCCCGGGGTCAGACAGAGAGTGATTCTCCCTCCACACCGTCCCATCACTCACTCCCGAAGTCAGACACAGAGTGAAGCTCCCTCCACACCGTCCCATCACACACTCCCGGGGTCAGACACAGAGTGAATCTCCCTCCACACCGTCCCATCACACAATCCCGGGGTCAGACAGAGAGTGATTCTCCCTCCACACCGTCCCATCACTCACTCCCGGGGTCAGACACAGAGTGAAGCTCCCTCCACACCGTCCCATCACACACTCCCGGGGTCACACACAGAGTGAATCTCCCTCCACACCGTCCCATCACACACTCCCTGGGTCAGACACAGAGAGGAGCTGTGCTGACTGAGCTGGGAGAAATCGAAGGAAAACTACTGGATAAAGTTCGTGGAATACTTTGGAGGTGGCTCTAAAAGTCTCTTGGACAACTGAGTGAGTGACGGCGTTGGCGTGGAAGCTCGGTGTGGAGTTTTTGCTGCCGGTTTGGACTGGGTTTGTTGGCGGCTGCTTACTGCGTAGCTCCCAGCTGCGGCCGCTGGCAACTCGCCAGTAAGCCGGTTCGCTCCAAAACCGGAGGCAAACGCCGTCGTTTTCCCCCCATTGACATCGGGGCAACGTTCCTCCTCCATTGTTTTCCTGATTTTTCGTCCGGTGTCGGTGCCGGTGCCGGAGCATCTGGAAGGACGTTTCGGCCTCTCCCGGCCTGGGTCTCTGCAAGTCCGACGGAGCCTTTCCTGGCGTCGAGCCAGCGAGGAACTGTCGACTGCAAACTTTCCCGGCCAGTTATTCGACTCGCTCCAGGACTTCTAACTGGCACCGCCGCAAAATTCTCGGACTGGAAAGAGCGCCAGCATGCCGGACCGGTCTCCAGGGAGTCGCGGGCCTTCGGGGAGTTACGCAAGGGCGGCTGCCTCCCCGGCCTCGGACAACGCCCTGTTTCGGTCGGTGAAGGTGGAACGTGGGGTGCAATGTATTTTGCGCCCTGGAATGACACTAGAAAAGTGTACGGAGGCAATGGAGGACCTTGTGGGGAAAGGTGGTATTCTGGCCACCGAGAAGGAGTTCGGAAAGGCGGTGTTCTATCTGGTGAATGAAGAGCTAGTGCACCGGGCCCTAAGCAGGGGAGTCACGGTGGACACCATCTTTTTACCTATGGAGCTGGTGACGGCCCCCACGCAACGTATCGTGCTTGGGCATGTTAAGCCTTTCATTCCAAATGAGGACTTGCTTCCCCCACTGGCCCGTTTAGGGCAAGTAAGGTCGGAGATCACTGCCATCCGACACAAATTTAAGAGACGCACCCTCCGCACCGTAATCTCTTTCCGGCGTCAGGTTTTCATGCAGCTGGAAAGGGAGGACGATGTTGAGGGCCGCTTTACTGTCCGGCACGAGGGAGTAGATTATCAGGTGTACTGGAGCTCCGAGCGCCCACGGTGCCATGCGTGCAGGGAGGTGGGGCACTTTCGGAGGGACTGTCCTGCCGCCCGGAACCCGAGGGAGCCCACTTCGGGCACCAGTGCCGCAGCTACCTCTGCCCCTGATCCTACTCCTGCGCGTGCGCCTGCACCTGCATCTGACCCTGCCCCCGCCCGTGATCCTGCCCCAGCCCCTCACCCTGCCCCTACCCCTACCCCTGTCCCTACTTCTACGGTTGGATCGGTCCCTGCTCCTCTCCCTGTAGTTCAGGTGGGGGACGGGGTGGAGTCTGTGCGGAGTAAGAAGGCAAAGGGGAAATCTAAACATAGTAAGAAGCGGGCCTTTGAGACCGCAGAGCTCACACCCATTTCGTCTGAAGTGGAGCGTGGGGCTCGGGGAGGTGCGCAAGCAGACGGGGCGATGGAAACAGAAGGCGCCGCCCCATCGGTGAAGCCTGCACCTGTGTGCTCCTCCAGCGTGAAGAGGAGAAGGGAACGTTCCCGCAAGAGGGCAGGGGATGTAGATGCGGGGGAGTCCCAGGAAGGGGTGGGAATCCGGGTAGGGGTTGGTTCTAAACCTGAGTCCTCAGATGTAGCCACCAGTCCTGGGGTAGATGGTGTGGTTGTGCAAAAAGCTTGTGATAGGCCTGTTTGCACAAATGAGGCAGCCCTGGAGGCCTCCACCCAGGACCTACAAGTCAGCGCCTCTCTGGAGGCCAGTGTACCGAATAGTGTAATAGGAGACGAGGCAAAGCTCTCTCATTCTCAGCACCAGGCGGCTTATGAATCCCTTGGACCAAAGGTGCCGGGTTCCCCTCTATGCCTGCCCCCTGGGGAGGACGATATTCTGTGCACATCGACCCCAGCAATAAATGACTTGCAGGGAGTCCCTGGGGATTGTCTCTCCACTGTCGCAAATGTGGATGAGGCTGATGCGACGGTGGAGCGGGCAGGTATGAGCGAGGTGCCCGCTGCGCGGTGGGGGTCACAAGTGCGGCCATCTATTGGAACATGCGGGGAGGCCGATGGGGATTCTGTCCGCAGTGACGGGTTGGAGGGGGACTCTTTCGATAGTGAAACAATGGACATCCTCACCCCTCCTGAGAAATCCCCATTGATACCTGTAGAGGAAATTAAGCATTTCATTCTCACCTCTGAGGGTGCCAAGCACCGGCCTCAGCTAGCCTCGCTTCGCTGGCCCAGCATGCCGAGGCTGGTGAGGTCCCTGCGAGTCATCCTCAGACGAAAGGGAAAGAGGAATGCGGTGGTGGGGAACGACAGACGGCAACTAAAATCTTTCCTGGATGACCTAGTAAGGGACATCAGAGGGAGAAGCAGCCTCGCTCCTACGGGGGATGGTGGGTCACAGGGTGTTGCTGGTACCGCTCGAGCCCGGAAAGCAAAAGGTATCCTTGCTTTCTTTCCGGACAGTGTGGTGGAAGGCACCTCCGCTCTCACCGAAATGGGCGCAGCTGCTGAGACCTAGTGTGTTCCCGCCATGAAGCTTACCATAGCTGGTCTCAATGTAAACGGCAGCAGGGGTCCTCTTCGCAGGCATAACAATCTCTCAGTCCTCAGGGATGGGCGGTATACGGTGAGTTTCCTGCAGGAAACCCATACCATCCCTGGGGACGAGTCTGCTTGGCTCCTGGAGTGGCAGGGCGGGGTCTACATGAGCCACCTCAGCTCCATTTCTAGCGGGGTGGCGATCCTGTTGGCCCCGACCTTCCAGCCAGTAATTGAAAGGGTCCAAGACGTTGTGCCCGGCCGTCTGCTCCACCTGGCTGTGCGCCTGGATGGCGTACCATTGCATTTTATCAATGTGTACGCTCCCAGGCGCGGTGTGATGCAGACGCGCCTATTCTGTCAGCTGTCCACCCTGCTGAGCTCCATCGATCCTGGGGACTGCGTCATCCTCGGGGGAGATTTCAATTGTACCCTCGAGGCGGAGGACCGCTCGGGCCTCCAACGCGACCCAGCATCGGCAAAAAAGTTAAAGGAGCTAGTCGGCTCCATTGACTTGGTGGACAGCTGGCGGAATCTTCACCCCGACTCTAGCGCCTTCTCGAGAAGGTCTAGAGAAGGAGGTTCCAGGATAGACCGCATTTACATCTCTCGGGCCTACGCCTCCCGCGTGTCGGCGTCCTCCATGCGGCCAGTGTCGTGCTCGGATCATCACCTTGTGTGGATGGAATTTATTCCTCTGCACCCTCGGGTGGATCCGGGTATTGGCATTTTAACAACCGGCTGCTGGAGGACAGCCGATTCCGGGATTCGTTCCGAGCGTTCTGGGTCTCCTGGAAGGAGAGGCGGAGAGAGTTCTGCTCCCTACGGCTATGGTGGGATGTGGGCAAAGCCCACATCCGGTTTTTATGTCGGGAGTACACTAGGGGGTCGACCAAAGGGCGGGGCTCTGAGGTTGAGCGGCTTGAGAGAGCGTTGCTTGACCTGGAGTCCCGCCTCGGTCCGACCGCTGGAGACCAGCAGCTGTGGCAGGAATACCAGGAGAAGAAGGACGCACTAAGGAACCTACAGCTCCAGCAGTCCCGAGGTGCGTACGTGAGGTCACGGATCCAAATGCTGCAGGATTTGGACCGTGGCTCACCCTTCTTCTACTCGTTGGAGAGGTGGCGGGGAGTTGAAAAGCAGCTAGTGGAGCTGCTGGCTGCCGATGGCTCCTCCATCACGGACCCTGATGGAATTAACAACGAAGTCCGTTCATTCTATCGGTCCTTATTCTCGCCTGATCCGTCAAATGCGGAGGCGTGCAATGAGGTCTGGAAGGATTTGCCTAAGGTCAGTCCAGAGGATGCAGTGCGTCTGGACGCCCCCCTGACTCGGGAGGAGCTGTCCACTGCCCTTCGGCAACTCCGGAGGGGCAAGTCCCCTGGCTTGGATGGACTGAGTGTTGAGTTTTTCAGGCTTTTTGGGATGTCCTGGGGGATGATTACAGCTTTGTCCTAGGGGAGAGCTTAGCCACCGGAGGAATGCCCCTCTCATGGCGAAGAGCTGTTGTGGTCCTACTGCCCAAGAAAGGAGACCTCCGCCTGCTAAAGAACTGGCGGCCGGTCTCCCTCGGGTGCGCGGACTACAAGATCTTCGCCCGGGCAATGGCCAACCGTCTGGGTTCGGTAATTGGACAGGTGGTCCATCCTGACCAATCTTACACAGTCCCGGGCCGCTCCATCCAGGACAATGTCCACTTACTACGGGACCTGATCCACCTGCTCCAGGAGACTGGGTCCCCGGCAGCGTTTCTTTCTCTTGACCAGGAGAAGGCGTTTGACCGGGTGGACCACAGTTTCCTGGTGGGCACCCGGCAGGCTTTCGGGTTCGGACCACACTTTGTGGCCCGAGTTCGGCTCCTGTCCTCTGCCACAAAGTGCCTAGTTAACTTTCGGATCACTGACAGCACCTACTCCCTTCCGAAGAGGAGTGCATCAAGGGTGCCCCATGTCCGGTCAACTGTATGGGATCTGTGTCGAGCCATTCCTCGGCCTTCTTCGGCGAAGGCTGACAGGTCTGGGTCTGCGTGAACCGGACATGGAGGTCGTTCTCTCGGCCTACGCCGATGATGTACTCCTCATGATGACAGGCCCCTGTGACCTGCGGAGGATGCGCGAGTGCCAAGATGTTTTCTCGGCGGCATCCTCCGCAAGGATCGACTGGGCGAAATGTTCCGGACTCTTAGTAGGCCAGTGGCAGGTGGACTCCCTGCCGGAAGAGATGAGAGCTTTTGAGTGGAGCACCAA